>NC_072390.2:93472500-93672500 GCF_028885625.2 Pongo pygmaeus
GAATCATGATTCTTACTATCTGATACTTTATAAGGTAATCTGGGAGTTCTTTTTGTTTTTATACACACTATTGAATGTCAGTATGTTTTGAGAGTTGCAGAAACACCAAGAGAACCACTATTCTTGAGCAAAAGGATTCTACAATGTACCACTTCAATGTTGAAAGATCAACAATTATTTCAATTGTCTTCTTTACTTCCTGGGGAAAAGAACAAGTATTTGTTCCAATTTCTTATCAAATATTTGTTCCTACTTAGCACTACCTTAAATTTGTGAATGTTGATTAATGACTGATCTTGTAAGTTTTCCGTAATCTTGTGAAGAAAACATTCTGTATTAAATGCCACACAGATTTTTTTCTATATCAATGTAAATATTATGGTTTATATAAGCAAAAGGTTAAATACAGTTTTGGGGTTTTATGCACACTTCACATATGCAGCCCCTTGGAGTTTGTCCACCACAGATAAAATAAAAGAGAGTGTGATGACCTGCAGAGGATGGAAGAAGGGTAGGGGATGTGCCAGATGGGTCATGGCTAGTTGTACCCTGCAGATGAGTGGAGTTAGGCTGGGTAGGGGCATAGTGAAAGTGATTATGGAATTTAAGAAAATAGAATTACTTCTACTTTTATCTCAGAAACTGAATTACTTGGAAACTGTTCTGTACGTTTGGTCTTCCTGGCTGTCTGAGTGTCCATATGTGTTAAGTTAGTTGTGGTTTGGTACTGGACCAGCAGTGATGTGCAGGTGAATATTCAACAATCAGTTTACCTAGGAGGTGAGGGAAAGGCCTGATTTATAGTGCTTGCCAATTTCTGTGTGTGAATGCCCAGCCACGGCTGATTTCAAGCACCTGGTATGAAGCTGCAGGGCAAACAGGAAGCAGTGTGTGCTGGCACACCATCATTTCCGCCACACAAATTCCATACACCAAAGCAGCCCCAAGGGCAGAGATAATAACAAAATGTTGAGGGAAAAGTAGAAAATGATGAGTTTTGAGTATTTGTCACACTTGGTTTTGATGTGGCTTAATTATAATCTTATATAATTTAATATTTAATAATGGCTGTGTTGAACTACCAGCCACAAGGCTCTTGAGGGTCCAATAATTGTCTTGACAATTTCAGAGTTTGCCAGTTCCAAAAATGGCTGGGGACAGGCCTCAGTACACCACACCTGCTCTTTCCACCCTTCCTGCTGTGTAGTCTGTCCCCAAGATCCTCATCTTCCCTGGCTGGATTAAAAGAAAGAAGTCCATATACTGATAGTGTGTTAGTCAGTTTTTATGCTGCTGATAAAGACATACCCAAGACTGGTAAGAAAAAGAGGTTTAATTTGGCTTATAGTTCCACATGGCTGGGGAGGTCTCATACTCATGGCAGAGGGTGAAAGGCACTTCTTACATGGCGGCAGCAAGAAAGAATGAGGAAGAAGCCAAAGGGGAAACCCCTAATAAACCCATCAGATCTCATAACTTATTCACTATCACAAGAAAAGCATGGGAAAGACCAGTCCTCATGATTCAATTACCTCCCCCTGGGTTTCTCTCACAACATGTGGGAATTCTGGGAGATACAATTCAAGATGAGATTTGAATAGGGACACAGCCAAACCATATTAGATAATTACCATGTAAATCTTCATCCCGGACCCCTCTCCTGTGTACAGTGGCCAGTGGCCCCTGGGTCTTCGCCGGCATCTCAGAGACAGCCAGTTGAACCTGCCCAAAGTCTACTCCTCATCTTCCCCTCCTTCCTAATATCCCCTCCTTGCCAGTTCCCTTCTCAACAGTGGTGCTTCAGCCATCTAGTGGTGCTCATCCCAAATCTTGGGGTCACTGTGTACATGCCTCCTACATCACCCCTGTGCATGCAACACCAAATCTTGACAATTCCACTTCCAATTTATTTAATTTTAGATGCCCAGGCATATCTGTCTACAGCACTGCCACTGAAAATCAAGCTTTTGCCCATTCCTGCCAGGGCCACCGCAACAGCTTTGGAAGCAGACTCTGCTGCCTCTCTTCTCCAAAGAGAAGCTGCTGTTCTTCTAGTGATGGAGATGTGATCCCTTCCCTCCCCAGCTGATATGGTTTGGCTGTGTCCCCATCCAAATCTCATCTTGAATTGTAGTTCCCATAATCTCCATGTGTGGTGGGAAGTAATTGGATCATGGGGGCAATTTCCCCCATGCTATTCTCATGATAGTGAGTTCTCATGAAATCTGATGGTTTTATAAAAGACTTCCCTCTTCACTCACCTACCATTCTTCTCCTTCCTGCTGCCATGTGAAGAAGGACATGTTTGCTTCCCCTTCCACCATGATTATAAGTTTCCTGAGGCCTCCCCAACCCTGTGGAACTGTGAGTCAACCAAACCTCTTTCCTTCATAAATTACCCAGTCTTCGGCAGTTCTTTATAGCAGCATGAGAATGGACTCATACACCAACCCACATCCTTTAATGCGTTTCTCATTTCAATCCCTGGATGGGGCCTCCGTGCTCCTATAGAGCCCCATGCTGCTCTCCCAGCTAACTCACTCTCCTCCTCCCCACTCCCTCAGTTCTCTCCACCTTGACTTTCTTGCCCAGGTCTCCTCCATCTCAGGGCCTTTAAATATTTTCTTTCTTTCTTTCTGTCAGCCTTTGTGATGATTTGAATATCTAGGATTTGAATATCCATTCATTCCAACCTAAAGTTCATACAGTGTTGGGCGTGTCTCTCACCGCTAGCTGTGTAGTGGGCCATGTGGGGTATGAAGGCTTGTAATGCCTATACTGACTGATTGTGCCTGGGCTGCTGATTGTCCGACCTCCTTCTCTGTCCCACTACACGGATGAATACAGGTAAGCTGTGAACTTTGTAGTCTTCAGAACAAGCCCGATATATAATGAAATCTTTGCTGCTATCAAATGTGGTCTAAACATCTTAACTCTTCAATGAACACTGATGAGTTCTGTGATTAATATGCTTGAGAGCAACACTAGGACACTTGATGTAAGCTGGTTTTTTCTAAGAGTTTTCCACAATTATTTGATATGCTAATAAGAATTGTGAAACTCCATAGTATTTGATCAGACTACACTTTTTTTTAATTGACTATCTATCCTATGTATGTATGTATATAAATGGGTATTTGGGTCTTCAACATCTCACAAAAAAACATTTGGACATACTGATTCAGAGCATTTGATGAGCATATTCTGATCTTTACTAAAAGCACAAAATCCACTGGTGGGACCAGATGGACATGGACATACCTATTTTTTAACTATTAATTGTTTAAGTTATGTGCTCTGTAGCTATTATAGGATTGAAAATTTTTGATAATATCATCTAAATTAGTTATTACTGAGATAGGTATGTTGATTCTTAAAAGGAGAAAATATGCTTAAGATTACAGATGAAACATGGGTCCATTAAATCGTGTGAGGCAAAAGGAAGGTTTGCCTAAAAAGATACTTGTGAATATTGGAGGAGCTTGCAAGGTCAGCTTTGAAGAAATAAACTAAAACCTACAGACTCAAAAGTCATACTTTCAACTCATATATATTTCATGTGGCATAGAAACTGTGAGCCCAGTAATTCAAATTAGATAGGTTTCACATACTTGCCACACACTAAAAGTTACATGTAAAGGAGCATGTGATTGTATGCTCCTTTATATGTGTGAGGGCGTGTCAGCCTGTAATATATGTACATGTGCATGTATTTTGGAAGAGACACTGATTTAGTTTAGTTTTTTTTTTAATTATTATACTTTAAGTTTTAGGGTACATGTGCACAATGTGCAGGTTAGTTACATATGTATACATGTGCCATGCTGGTGGGCTGCACCCATTAACTCGTCATTTAGCATTAGGTATATCTCCTAATGCTATCCTTCCCCCCTCCCCCCATCCCACAACAGTCCCCAGAGTGTGATGTTCCCCTTCCTGTGTCCATGTGTTCTCATTGTTCAATTACCATCTATGAGTGAGAATATGCAGTGTTTGGTTTTTTGTCCTTGCGATAGCTTACTGAGAATGATGATTTCCAATTTCATCCATGTGCATACAAAGGACATGAACTCATCATTTTTTATGGCTGCATAGTATTCCATGGTGTATATGTGCCACATTTTCTTAATCCAGTCTATCATTGTTGGACATTTGGGTTGGTTCCAAGTCTTTGCTATTATGAATAGTGCCACAATAAACATACGGGTGCATGTGTCTTTATAGCAGCATGATTTATAGTCCTTTGGGTATATACCCAGTAATGGGATGGCTGGGTCAAATGGTATTTCTAGTTCTAGATCCCTGAGGAATGGCCACACTGACTTCCACAATGGTTGAACTAGTTTACAGTCCCACCAACAGTGTAAAAGTGTTCCTGTTTCTCCACATCCTCTCCAGCACCTGTTGATTCCTGACTTTTTAATGATTGCCATCCTAACTGGTGTGAGATGGTATTTCATTGTGGTTTTGATTTGCATTTCTCTGATGGCCAGGGATGATGAGCATTTTTTCATGTGTCTTTTGGCTGCATAAATGTCTTCTTTTGAGAAGTGTCTGTTCATATCCTTTGCCCACTTTTTGATGGGGTTGTTTGTTTTTTTCTTGTACATTTGTTTGAGTTCATTGTAGATTCTGGATATTAGCCCTTTGTCAGATGAGTAGGTTGCGAAAATTTTCTCCCATTTTGTAGGTTGCCTGTTCACTCTGATGGTAGTTTCTTTTGCTGTGCAGAAGCTCTTTAGTTTAATTAGATCCCATTTGTCAATCACCCAAAGCAATAGTTTTGGTTTTTAAGAGTTCACTGCATGCGAATTTCCTATTTAAAAGGGTCATCCAAGGAAGGCATTCTCATGCCAAACCTCAGAGCCTGAAGCAAATGACTGAGCGTGGTGCAGGAGAAACAGAGATTTCTAGTCTGCTCACTCTGTCTTCAGGGGCCCAGTCTCTACTGAGAGTGTGCAGGAGACACGGAGACTTCCAGTCTGCTCACTCTGTCTGCAGAGGCCTGGCCTCTCATCTGGGCAAGTGGTGTCTACAAGCCACGGCCCTGCCGTGTGCCTTTTGTTATGTCCATTGTATTCTGGACTGATTCAAACAAAAAAACAATATTTCTCTATGTTTACACATATCAAAACATCATAATACATACCTTAAATATACATTATAAGGTAAATGAATAAGTAAGTAAAACCTAAATTTAAAAAATTTGTATTTAAGGAGAAAAAGAGGAACCTAAGCTTCCTTGTCATCATTGTTGTTTTGAATGCCGACAAAGAAAAATGGGCTGAAATCTGAATGAAAGATAATTTGGAAAGAATTTAAATGTTACAATAAATAGGAAACATGCTAAAAATCAAGATTATTTCTGGCAAACTCATAGCAGTTGGAATTTACACATTTTAAAAATGTTTTAATACTCTACTTTGTATATCTGATTTCACACAAGCATTCCATTCTTGCAAATGATTAATACAGAATAATTTTTTGGTAAATGAAGCAAGTGTTTCATAAACACCTTCTCATTTCCTTTTGCTACTTTCCCCCCTTTAGTTGCACATTACATCTGGTTCTCTTCTTCTTCTACCGTCAAGTTATTCACAATGATTACATAGAAAATGTGTAACAAACACCATATCCTTTTGCATAACGGAGCAGGGGAAGGATGGGGCATAGAAGTCTTCAGTGCAGTTTGTTGATGGAAAAAGCCAAACTCTGTAAAATATTTGAAGAGACGTATTTTGAGCCAAATGAGAGAACTGTGACCCATGACACAGCCCCAGGAGTTTCTGAAAACATGTGCCCAAGGTGGTTGGTTTGCAGCTTGATTTTACACATTTTAAGGGAGACAGACATCAATGAATACTTGTAAGGTGTATATTGCTTTGGTCCAGAAAGTTGGGACAACTGGAAGTGGGGGGCGGGGAGAGTCCTTCCAGGTAATAGGTGGATTCAAAGATTTTCTGATTGTCAATTGGTTGAAAGAATTATTATCCAGAGACCTGGAATCAATAGAAAGGAGTGTCTGGGTTAAAATAAGGGGCGATGGAGACCAAGGTTCTTATTATGTAGATGAAGTCTCATAGGTGGCCACCCTTAGAGGCAATGGATGGCAAATGTTTTCTGTTCAGAACCTTAAAAGTTGCTAGACTCTCAGCCAGTCTCTTCAGGATCAGAGAAAGACCTGTAATGGGAAGGAGATTCTCTACAGAATGTAAATTTCCCCCACAAGAGAGAGTGTTGCAGAGTCATTTAAAAATATGTCAAAAATATATTTTGGGGTACAATATTTGGATACGTCCAGAGTCTGCTCTCTGTCATGTGAGAGCATGACATACTAGAGTCAGGTGAGAATTTGGTGTCTTATATTGCTACAAATAGCCTGAGGGACTGGGGAAGGGCATGCTGGCCTGCCTGAACCAGGGAACTCACTCTTCCCCTGCCAGACTCTTACACTCTGGACCCGTGGTGGGAATGCAGCTCTGATCATCTCCAAATCACTGGTTGGGGGAGGACCTTCTTTCTTTATTTTGAAGAATAATGCCTAGCTTGTTAAACTGGCTGAATAACTTGTGGTTCACACCCATACTAATGTCCTTATCAAAGTTACTTAGCCACACCATTAGTGTGCTTTTCTAATCATGCCTTTTCATTTTTTGCAATATGGATAGTCTGAGAATTATTAAAATCCTTAAGTTCTGGTTTCTTTTGCTTAATAATTTTATTTGCAAGTCAGTTCTGTCTTCTCACATTTTATATAAGCTGTCAAGAGGAACCAAGCTTATCCTTCAACAGTTTGCTGAGAAATTTCCTCAGCTAAATATACAATTTCATCACTCAAAATCTCTGCCTTTCATAAAACTCTAGAACACACAATTCAGCCAAGTTCTCTGCCACTTGATGACAAAGATGGCCTTTCCTCCAGGTTCTAGTTACATGTTCCTCATTTTCATCTGAGGCCTCATCAAAATGGCCTTTACTGTTCATGTTTCTACTAACATTCTCTTCTTGTCTATTTAGATGTTCTGTAAGAAGATGGAAGGTTTTCTACAGTTCTCCTCCTTTTTTCTCTGCAGTTTCACCAGACTTACCTTTAGGAGTCCATTCATGGCCTTCCAGGCTTTTTCTAACAAGCATCTCAAAAGGCTTCCAGCCTCTACCCATTACCACTGCAAAGCTGCTTCCACATTTTTGGGTATTTGGTGTAGCAGTACCTCTACTTCTTGGGATTTATTTCTGTCATAGTCTTTGTGGGCTGCTGAATCCCATAGATTGAGTGGCTTATAAACAATAGACATGTATTTCTTACAGTCTGGAGGCAGAACGTCTAAAAGCAGAGTGCCACAATGGTCAGGTTCTGGTGACCATTGTGGGCTGCAGACAGCTGACTTTGTGTTGTATCCCTGCATGGTGGAAGGAGGGCTGACTGGCTCTCTGGGGTCCCATTTATAAAGGCTTGAAGTCCATTAATGAAGGCTTCGGCTTTATGACTTACCTTCCAAAGGCCCCTAATAGCATCTTCTTGATAACAACATATTGGGGTTTTTAATTTCAATGTATACATTTTAAGGGGACACAAAAATTTAGTTCATAATAGATAGTTAATTTAATGTTATGTATATTTTATCACAATTAAAATTTTGAAATAACTTTGCATAAAGCACATAATTAACAATAAAATCTCTCCATCTACTTACACTCATATGCATATAAGTTCTCTCGTAATAAAGTTTGGCCTTAACCAGGTTTAAATCTAGGGCAGCTGGGACAGGTAAGAGGCTTGCCATCATGTTCTTTTGACACTGGCATTGTGTGAAGGTTGTTATAGCAAAGGCATCATAATTTAGGAAAGTCAAGGTTAAGTTCTTAGTTCAAAACCAAACCAAGAGTAAACTAACTGTCAAAGGTGCTTGAATCACAAGTTAAGAGTCTTGAATCACAATATTAGAAGACTGATCCTACAGAGAGAACTCACATTTCTGAGAAGGCACTGCTGTAAAGTGATAGGTAGCTGGATCTAACCACTATCGAATGCAGACCACAACCAGCATGGCAACTCTTTGCTGTTCAGAGATAAGGGCTTTCTTTTCCAGAAAGAGACAACTGCAATGCCATACAGAGTTAATAAGCAAAGATCAAGAAATACAACATCCTATCGTGGTAGACGAATGGGTCCAAAACATGCAATTGTGTCACGTAAGGTTCACCTTATTGTGGGCTTTGTGAAATGCTTCTGCAGGTAGCTAGTGGACGCATGACATCCAGCTGCACTGATGCTTGGGGTGAGCTGTTAGCTGATGTCACTATAAGATTTAAATAATGATGGGGACATTTCTGGGCCCTAGAGCTGGCTGGTGCCTCTAGGACAGTAGCAGCAAACTTGGGAAATCTCACAGGGTCATGGTACCCATTTTCCTAATGCAGTGCAAGAAAATGGTGGTGGTTGTTTTGGGGAGCCCTGGAGATGTGGGTATCCATTCTCTGCCAGAGTCATCTGCCTTCTCCTATCAAGCTTCCGCCTGCCCTCCATGTTCCCCTGCACCCAGCACCCCTGCCCCAGAATGAGAGCCTTAGCCTCCCCATATTCCACAAAAGGCCTGAGAGGAATATAGGAGTCCATTGCTGTTTGTGTCATGAGAAACTTCCCATTCCTACAGAGACCTACAGTATCTCTGATTAGTAAGATGTAATCTGAAGGAAAAGATGAAAGGCACAACCCAGATGAGATCCTGTTTAAAACACACATACACACACACACAGACACACACACACACACACATACAAACCCCAGGACATTAGGGCATAAAAGAGAACGCAGGCATAGCAAATTTACTTCTTATGTTTACTCCTTACAACCAGTTCTTCCATTAGAAGGAGACTCCTGCAAGCATGAGTGCTCAGTGTGCAACTTTGGTAATTCTAAACAAATACAGGTTTGGTTGCAGAAAACGTTCTAAAAAATGAACAGGTTCAGCCACTCCCTTTACAAATCCTGACCTCTCATTTTTAAGCTTTTGCCATTTATTGATCCAATTGGATCTTTGTAAAATCACACTTTGGACCCTTGAATTTATCTTTGTTTTTCTCAGATCTAACTAATTTCATATGATAAACGAAATTGTGACATCAACCCATCACTGCTCAGATATGAAACTTTCACTCCCAGTGTGGACAATGTTTCCCTTTAAGGGAAACAGGACCCTTGACTTTGCTGGGCGCTGCTGATGGAAGAGGTCCGTTTAAGCGACCCTGGACAGCATCTTCCATATGGGAAGCACCTCCTTGATGAAAATGAGAGATGAATATGACTGCAAACCCATGCATTCCGGTCTTTGTTGTGTAAATAAACATACTTCTCAATCTCAACTGTTTGCCATTAAAAGGGAGGTTCTTAATTTAGTACCATGTTTTTAAAATTCTTACCCACACAGACTCATTTTCTCTGTTTCTGTCTGTCTCTTCCTTTGCTATATTTTGCACTGCAAGTGCTAAACTAAAGAAATTGAGAAATAAGGTAAACACTGATAAACGTTTAAACATTTAAACACAGACACACACAATGCTGCTCTCATTCCCCTCATCGTGGGCCCTCGTCTTCCTGTGGTCCTGGCAGGAGGAGAGACGTGCGTGCCGGGGGGAATGATGAAGCAAGTTCGTGTTACCCCACCTGTGAGCGCCTGCGCTACAACACAGTATAGCTGTGGAACCCGGGAAAAACATGTACACTCTACCCGCAAGAACCAAACCCTTTGAACTCATTAGAAACAGATCTACCACTAGTAAGCAACTGATTATCAGACATGTTACTGACCCATTGTATAACAACCTTGGAAGCAGGCTCGCTGCAGCTGGAAAATTTAAAGCAGCTTAGAATCAAAGACGATTCAGATGACGGCAGATTGAACAACAAAGGCCTCCTAGGCGTTTGCCAGCCTCTCCATTACTGTTTCCATTCAACCTTTTCTTTTTGCGGATTGTTATTTTCTAAGATTGATTCACTGCTTATGCATTTGCAAAACATCTTTACAGCACTCTCTATAAAAATAATTTTGAAAATGTATCTCTGTTAGCTGCACGTCTATTAGTAAAAGCATCTCCAAATGACTGATTTAATTCACTAATCTTTTAATGTTCACCACATTTTACTAAAATTTCAATCTGTGAATTATGAGTTTTGAAAGATATTAAAGAAGAAATGTGCTGAAAATATTGTGTGATGGTTTTACCTCTGATGTGTGTAGATAGCAACTGCGGTTTGCAGATATTTAAACAGTCATGATTTTCTGCTGGTGTTTCTAGTAACCCACAAATGAACATCTACTCTCACCCTTGTGAACTCTGCCCTATAAATCTCTCCACTTTGAAAGGACTCCCTGTCTCTTCTTTTGTGTCTTTTAAAACCAATCCATTTAATTTCTTGTGAAGGTTTCTTGAGTGTATTTTCCACATGAACTCCAAACCCCTTCAATTATGACAATTGAAGACTGATTCAATGCTTTTTTGAATCCCCAGGACCCTGGAAACTTTGGCCTCCGCAGGTACCTGTAAGTGAGCTGTTTCTTGGGAGTGTGCACAGGCTGCCTTCTCCTGTCTTGATCTCAGTCCCCATCTCCCATTCCCAAATCTCAAGATTCACTCTGTGACATGGTTAGGCTTTGTGTCCCCTCCCAAATCTCATCTTGAATTGTAATCCCCATAGTCCCCACCTGTCAAGGGATAGACCAGGTGGAGGTCATTGAATCATGGGGGTGGTTTCCCCCATGCTGTTCTCCTAATAGTGAGTGAGTTCCCATCAGAGCTGATGGTTTTATAAGGGGCTCTTCCCCCTTCGCTCAGCACTTCTCCTTCCTGTTGCTTGTGAAGAAGGCGCCTTGCTTCCCCTTTGCCTTCCACCATGATTGTAAGTTCTGAGTCCTCCCAGCCATGCTGAATTGTGAGTCAATTAAACATCTTTCCTTTATAAATTACCTAGTCTCGTGCAGTCCTTTTTTTTTTTTTTTTTTTTTTTTTTGGAAACAGTCTCACTCTGTTGCCCGGGCTGGAGTACAGTGGCATGATCTCAGCTCATTGCAACCTCCACCTCCCAGATTCAAGCAATTCTCCTCCCTCAGCCTGCCTAGTACCTGGGATTATAGGCCTGTGCCACCATGCTCAGCTAATTTTTGAATTTTTAGTAGAGACAGGGTTTCACCATGTTGGCCAGGCTGGTCTTGAACTCCTGATCTCAGGTGATCCATCCACCCTGGTCTCCCAAAGTGCTGGGATTACAGGCATGAGCCACCACACCCAGCACGGGCAGTTCTTTATAGCATTATGAAAAATGGTCTAATGCACTGTGCAAATAGCTATTCAACACAGCACTTTTGGAGAATGCAGATCAGCTATGTTCTTGCCAGTTCAAGCCCAGCTCCTACAAGAGCCTTCGGGAGCAGGCAAACTGAGTTCATTTGATCTCCAGGAATGAAGATGACAAAGAGGGTCACAGACACAACTGGGAATGTTTATTTTATTTCTTTCATATTGCAAATGTCCACAGTGTCACTGCTCACTAAGAACTGATCTCTCTCTCAAAACAAAATCTGGAGAGCATGCATGTGAAGGTCGGTTTTGTTTACGATCCCACTTCTGCTTCACTCCAACCTTTGAATCCAGAGCCACATCCTAGGACGGTGAGGCTCTAATAGGTTGTCTTCTCTCTGCCCTGAGTCCTTCCATCAGTTGCTCTTTGTCGACTCTGCCTTACGTCACCAGCTTGCCACATCTTAACTGCGGGTGAGACTCAACCAGAGACCCAGGCTAGCGCCCGCTGTACAAGTATTGATTATGAAACAAGATGTGTGCATTAACACTCATAGTATCTGCTAGATAGCCCTCAGGGGCTCAATGATCGATTATATATTATATATGTAATGTTCTATATTAGAAATGAAATAGATATATAACACATTATATAGAATTGAATATAAGAACTGGTATATATAACAATTGCTATAATTGTAAAAATATATACATAGCATGATATAGCATATGTGTGTATGTACATATATAGCCAAGTAGATATGTACACACACAATTATGAATGATACTATGTTTATACATCTCTGTGGCAGGGGTGGGGGCGGGTCTCATGATTCAGAAGCCTAGGTTGTCTTGGCTTTAGGAACTCTGCAAGATGTCAAATAATGTCCTCAAGGCATTTTCTGAGAGCAGAGCCAAGCTTGTCTTATCAGAATACTCTCTCCCTTCAGCTAGAGCCACGGCAAGCAGGTGAGTGTGGGATCCACGGGACCAGGATCTTCAACGAGATTTCAATGCCTGAAGCATGCAGTGCCCATCTCCTGAGGTGGAGATGCATGCGGGAGACACAGGTGAAGGTGCAGGCTGAGGGGGTGGAGTCTCACACATGCGAAGTGGGATGTGTCTTGCAGACACCCAGGCCTCAAGCCAAGGAGACACGTGGGTCTTGCTCTATTGCCCAGGCTGGAGCGCAGTGGCGTGATCCCAGCTTACTGCAGCTTCAAACTCCTAGACTCAAGTGATCCTTTCACCTCAGCCTCTTGAGTAGATGGGACTTCAGGCACACCCCTCCATGCCAGGCTAATTTTTAAAATCTTTGTAGAGATAGGGTCTCACTACGTTGTCCAGGCTGGTCTCGAATTCTAGGCTCAAGTGATCCTCCCACCTTGGCCTCCCAAAGTACTGAGATTACAGGCGTGAGCCACCACAGCTGCCCACTAATGCGGTTTCTCGACATCCTTGCCAGAATTTGATGTTGTCACAATTTTTTTCATTTTAGCCATTTTATGTGGTGATGTCTCGTGCTTTAATTTGCACCTCCCAAATGGCTAACAATGATGAATAGAATATCTATAGTGAGTATAAACATGCTTTTTTGCTAGCTGTGCAGTATATTTTCATGGCGAAAGGTCTGTTTATGTCTTCTGTGCATTTTCTGACTGGATTTTTCTTTTATTCTGTTGGGTTTGGGAAGTTCTTTTTATGTAACTAAAGTAACAGTCATTTGTTAGATTTGTGGTTTGCAATATTTTCTCTCAAGTCCTATTTTCTCCCAACTTGTAACTTGCATTTTCATTGTCTTACAAGATTCTTTCAGAGAAAAAGTTTTTAAATTTTTGAGGTCCAACTTATCATTTTTAAATACATCTTGCCTTGGTGTTAGCACCTAAGGAAACAGAGCAGAAAAATTTAGAATCTACCTTTACCTAAGCCTAGATCCAGAGGTTCTCAGCTATGATTTTTCCTAAACCTTTAGTAGTTTTATATTTCACTTTTAAGTCCAGGATCCATTGTGAGTTAACTTTTGTATGAGGTATAATAAAGCTAGGTAAAAGTGGCTGATTTTTTGTTTTGCCGATGGATAACCAATTGCTCCAGCACCATTTGTTGAAAAGCGAATCCTTTTTCCAAGGAATTGCTTGTGCACCTTGTGAAAAATCAGTTGCATGTATTTGTGTGGGTTTGTTCTGGCTTCTGTATTCTGGTCCATTGACCTCTTCTCCACCCCTCTGTCAGTACCACGCTGTCTTTATCACAGCAGATGCACAGTAGGCCATAAGGAAAGGTATTTCTCCAACCTTATTTTCCTTTTTCAAGACCGTTTTAGTTATTCCTTGGCTTGTGCTTATCTATAAGATATTTAGAATAAGTATATCTATTTTGGAATATTTCTTGCTGGAATTTTGAAAGGGATTATGTGAACTATGTATCAGTTTGAGGAGATGATCATTTCTTAGTAATTCAATTATTTGGCACAATTGTAGAGGATACTGTGTTTTGTGTGTTGGTTTCTGCATGTTCTTGGTTAGTGTATAGGACTACTAGTGGTTTTTACGGATTGATCTTCCATTCTGCAAACTCGATGAACTCACTTATTAGAGCTGGGGGTTTGTAGAGTGCTTGAAATTTTCTACATAGGCCAACTTATCTGCAAATGTAGACAGTTATATTGTTCTTTCTACATCTGTGTGCCTTTTCTTTGTTTTGCCTTATTGCAGTAGCTACACCTTCCTGTACTATTTGAAAAAGAATGTTCATAGTATCTATTCTTTCTTTGTTTCCAATCTTAGGGAGAAAACATTCATTATTTTGCCATTAAGCATGATATTAGCTGTAGATTTTACTTTTATTTTGTTTTCTTGTTTTCTTTACTTTTAAATAAACTTTGTCTTTTAGAACAATTTTGGATTTGCAGAAACCTTATGAAGATAGTACAAAGACTTCCTGTGTATACCTCTCACAGTTCTCCCTATGATTGACATCTTACATGATTATGTGACATGTGTTACAAATAAGAAACTCATATTGATACATGTTTATTAAACAAAGTTCACACTTTATTCCAATTTCTTTAGTTTCCCCCAATGTCCTATTTCTGTCTGAGGAGCCTGTCCAGGACACCATGTGGCATCCAATCCTCAGGCCTCCCTGGGATCCTCCTGGCTGTGACAACTTCTCAGACCCTCCCTGTTGATGCTGACCTCACAGTCTTGAGGAGCACTCTCTCAGTATTTTGTAGAATGTCCCTCACTTTGGATTTGTCTGATGATTTTCTTACAATTAGACTGGGCTTGTGGTGTTTGGGGGAGAAGACCACATACATGAATGCTGTTCATATCACACCATGCCAAGCGCACTTTCCAGCCACGTAGCCGGTCAATGATGCTGCTGACTTCAGTGCCCTGCTGGCGCAATGCCTGTCGGGTGTCTCCATGGGAAAGTTATTTTTTTAAGACTTCTCCATATCATTCTTTTCAGAGGGGATTTCCCCATGCACAGCCCACTCTTAAGGAATGGGAAGTTAATGCTCCAATTTTGAGGATGGAGTGTAATATCTGCATAAACTATTGGAATTCCCGCACATGGAAGATTTGTGTTTTCTCCCCCCACCATTTACTTATTTTCTCAGTTTTTATGTCAGCTTTGGATGGGTGGACACCTATTTAGTGATCTGCATTATCATGCAGCACTTACGTTCTTCATGCCTTGGCTGACAGGGCTCTACCTTTGGCTGTCGGAAGTTCGTTCGGTTCCCTCCTGTGTCTCTTCACATACGCACATCTTTTTTTTTCTAATTTTTTGAGCATTTCCTGACTTTTTTGGCACAACAATATGCTCCAGGCTCATTGTGACTATTTCCTGCTCCCTCAGTCCTAGGCTTGGGCCTGTCTCTGACAAGCTTAGGTTGCTTTTCTTGGAGCCTGGTCCTGGTAGCCACACTGGGCTCCAGCTGCGTTTATGGATGCTTGGCTGGCCCTGCTTCGAGGCCCCTCTGCTGCCAGAGCAAGGAGAGCAAGGAGAGCTGTGGGTTCACCAAAGCCATGTGCATGCATGTCTGAGTGTGTGCATGCATGCATGTCTGAGTGTGTGCATGTGTGTCTGTGTGTGCATGTGTCTGAGTGTGTGCATGTGTGTCTGTGTGTGCATGCATGCGTGTCTGAGTGTGTGCATGTGTGTCTGTGTGCATGCATGCGTGTCTGAGTGTGTGCATGCATGTGTGTCTGAGTGTATGCATGCATGTCTGAGTGTGTACACTTGTGTCTGTGTGTGCATACGTGTCTGTGTGTGTGCATGCGTGCCTGAGTGTGTGCACGTGTCTGTGTGTGTGCACAGGTGTCTGTAATGTCTGTATCTGTATTTATTATTGGAAACCATAAGTCCATGCCAATGTCTCCAACCCTGACCCATCACCACGGTGGGCCACCGTGGCTTCTCTGTCACCCCCTTTCACATGGAGCCTGAAGTGCTTGCCCCCTAATTCCTTGTTCCTTCTGAGTTAAGTGTAGAATCTAAATTTAAACACGATTTGTTGTGGGCAAGCTGTCCGGCCTCACCCATTATGCTCTAGGCTCCCTTGATGCAGAGAAGACACCTCATTTATGAGCGTGTTTCCCCAGGACACAGCGTATGTCTTGTACGTGAAAACATTCAGGAACCAATGTTGACTATTTTAAATCACCAAACGCTGCTGTGTGGCCGAGCACAGTCACACTGCATCTTTTGTTTTCTGTCCTCTGTGTCATGGGAAGATACAATTGTTCAGTGCGTAAAGGCTCTGCCACTTGTACCAGGCTGTGGCCGAAAGAGAGGCTCCCTTTGGGGATGAAAACTGTGACCGGAGGCAGGAACTCTGGAAGCAGACCTCTTGAGGGAAGGCATCAGGCCAGAGCCAGCCTCTTACGAAGGCAGTAACTCTGCTAAGGGCCACGAGTCAGCACCTGTGTGTGTCGCAGCCATGAGAATTCCGGACTTAAACAATGGCCTTTGTTAGGCAGGATGGATGCTGCCCGGGTCAGGGCTTAGTGCTTAGGAGTCCAGGAAGCACTCGAGTAGTGCCGGAGTGGGAAAGACCAGCTGAGAGGCAAACCAGACTCCAGGACTCGTAAAGCTTTCTTTCCACATTTTTTCCTCGTCTCTTGTTAAGTGTAGCCTAAAGCTGCCTAGTTACATGTTTTAAGTTCGGCCTAAGGGTTCCTCTGTACACAGTGAACTGCCCCTTAGCTGGATCCGTGAACAGAGGTGACTTACTCCACGCCAATCATAGAGTTGCAGCCATGGGTTCCAACCCTGTTGAAGTGGGTTGAAAGCTAGGCGGGAGCCAAGCCTGCTGTTTCTGGGCCTCACCTACCTTGCAAATCCTTCTTTCCCCAGTTAAGCTCTATTAAATTTAATGTGTCTTAGGTTTTCCCTTTAATGCTCTTCATCTTTTTTCTCCTTCTGTTTTATTTCATTTTCCAGTTCTTGTCAGATAATGACTTCATTGCATCGAAAGATGCATTTAGTACTACAAACGTGGTTTATTCCCTTCTAGAGAAAGCATGATCCATAAAAATTTGATGTTTAGAAATTTGGGGAGAAGTGACCAACCCTCGCCTCCATTCTTCCTTTTTTGCATTTTAAAATAAAAAATAAGAAAGGCCACAGTAGAAATTAGAAGAAAATGTTGACAATAGTACTGCCCTTAAATGAATGATTTCTGATTCTGTGTATAAACATTCTGAGGTTCATTTAATTACAAAGCATTAACTTGTGGAAGAAACGGAAGGAATTAAATTATATACTCCCCAGTATATTCTAGTTCCACTTGGTGTAGATGATTAATGAAATTTTCTACATTTCTCATTTGTAGTTGGAATTTCTCATAAGATTATGTCGATTTTCTAAAAATCCCAATGATCATCACTATATATTTTGTTGCATGAAAACTATGACCCTTAAGATCAATTGTTATTTGCAATAAAACAAAGTTCCTGTAATAAAGTCTGCTAGGAGTTTCCAGCTTTGCTCCGGCTCTGGCTCTGTGCTGACTTTGTCCTCAAGCTACTCTCATGGAGTTGTGAAATGCCCTGACGTTTTCAGGCCTCACACAACAACCCCACCCATTTCCTTCTGCAGAGCCCTCCCAGAAGCCCCAGCCTATCTCCCTCGGGCCCCACTGGCTGTGACTGCACGGCGTGCCAGTGGTGGACAGGAGCTGGGCCTGACCTTCCAGGACCCTCCAGTGGAGATGGGGTCATCCTCATTGAAGCCTCGAAGCTGCACAGTGGAGGGTGGGCCCAGACAACATCAAGACCCTCTAAGAAGGAAGCAGGGACATGGGTGTTGGCCAGACACCAACAGTTTGTGTTATAAATATCTCCCCAAATGCCAAAGAGAATGGAGACTAATGCTGTAAAGTGCAGGGCCCCTGCTGACACTTTGGGGCCATCCACGTTCACTCTCCAGGTGCAGCAGCAACACAGCCTCTCCTCCGCCAGTGTCAGTGGGGACAGGAACAGGCCAACAAGGAGACACGGCCCTGGGCTGTGGCTTTGCTCCCGACACAGCTTCCCCTGTGGGCCCCTGCAGGCTCCTGTGGGCTGCCAGGAAGCCTCTTCTCTGGGAATGAGGCAGTCGCCTCTCTGTCTTTCAGCTCCTGCACTGGGAGACAGTGGAGTCAAAAACCTTAACTCAAACTTGAGGTCAAAGTCTATGCTCCAGTCCAACTGATGAACATTGGCAGCAGAATCAACTTGAACAGATCTGGGGGATCCCAGCCAAAGCCCCCACACCTGAGTGTTCAATGGCTCGCAGAGAGAGCACACAGCGTTCATGGCTGCAGGGCCACCTGAATGTTTGCAGAGAACATCTGTGGGCTACGCAGCCCAGGACGACTCCTTCCTTTTTCTTTCTAGGGACAGTCCCTGCCCGCTTCTTTTGAGGCGCTGCTCCTTCTCAGTAACTTGAGATTGGTGTTGGCACCAAGGCTAGCAGGTGATCCAGTCCCCACTGGGCCAGGAGGTGGACACAGGACCGAGCCCTGGGTGTCACGGTCACTTGGATCCATGGGTGTGGAGGTGTGTCAACATGGGCAAGTCACTAAAATGAGGCCTTTCTTTATTAGTCAAAATCTTCTTTTTTCTCTGAGGTTGTTGTCTGGGAAGGAAAGACTGTCAAGAGGTGGATATAGCAGCAAAGCATCATTTCTTCCCCACGTGGAGGGAGGCTGCCTGCCTGGGGAAGGGGGCGGCCAACGTACAAGAAGAATAGGGAGAAGCAGAGGCAGAAACATGAGCACACCATTGGTGCAGCGGATGGCGGCCCCAAGAGCCTGGCCTCTCCCGCTCCTGTGCTCAGTTCCAGTGACCACTACATGGCCTTTGTTTTTTCATTTGTTTAAGCTAATTTGAGTTTTTGTTTGTTTGTTCGTTTGTTTGCTTTATAACAAGCCAGAGTCTCCTATGTTGTCAGTTTTATAGAAAGAATGCTAATGGCAGATGGAAAAATGAAAATATCTGTAACAGATGCTAAAACCTAAATGTCTGCCCATATAGAGGTGTGGACGACATTGGTAGATGGGGTGATCCACCTAGGCACGTTTGTCTGGGACATCACCAGTTTTAAAACCAAAAGACCTGTGTCCTGAGAACTCCTTTATTCCCAGACAAACCACACCATTGCTCACTGGGGAAGAACAGTAAAAACAAGGCTTTCAAGCTGATAAAGCCTTCTTTCCCACTCATAGAGGAAATTCTTTAAAGTATCCCCAAAATTGCTTTCCTGAGGTGTTCCTCTTGGTTAACTGTCTAGTGATTGGGGACCTTTGAAAACACTCAGGATTGAAGATAATGGTCTTTGATCACTATTGGTGATGTAACCAGTGTTCTGAAAATAAAATACTATTTTAGCTAGAGCATTATAGAAGTCAGTAGAATATTCAGAATTTCGTTTGCATTTCTGATCATCAAGGTGACCACCACTGCCAGCATGTGTGGGGTACCTGCACTGTGTCTCTTGGCCACAGCAGGTCCTTCTGCAGGTGGAGCTGTGGTCTTTGCAGTTGGGCACAGCTAGCATGGCAGGTACAGGAGCATTTGGAAGAGCAGTCAGGCCCCATGTGCTCAGCACATGTGTTTTCCTGGGCAGTTGGCAGAAACCATGAGTCTTTTCCCAACTTTTATGTTTGGGAAGAGAGAGAAAGAAGCCAAATTTGCTATACTTTTGATGTTATTAAGGTTGTCATTTGAATAAGTTTTTAAAAAATGTATAACATAATAACTGGATTAATACAAGCATGCTGAAAGATAAACTAATAACTGAACATATCTGTTAATTTTTTTGGTATTTGTAGTGAAAACATAATTGTAATTGAAAACAACCTTACTGAAGAGGGAAAAATGATTTTTATGCCTCAAGCAAAACACACACATATACACAAAAAATTAAAGGCTTAAGCTTTTTTTTTTCTTTCCAAGAACATCTGGTTTACAGTATGCTAAAGGCAAATTCGGATTAACCTAGAAATTAAGTGTGTGTCATATACAAGCCATTGATTAAACCATATTAAAATATTTAGACCTCATGGAAAGGTATAAAACTCTCCACCATGTACAGATTTTTATTTCTTGTAAGGAAAGTAAACAAAACTATTTCAATGAATCCTGTGTCAAAAGAATTAAAATAAATCTGTGTGATGTCATCTGCCTCTGCCAGCCTGCCCTTCCAAAGAGACGCATGATGGAAGCGTGCAGTGCTTGTCCTGACCACCCAGCAACAGGTCTTTAAGCCTGAGGACAGTCATTCCTTACACTTTTATTCTCCAATTTCTTTGCTTTGTGTAGGACCTTATAGGCATCTATGTTCGTTCTTAAAATATTTCATACTAATATAAAAATCGTGGACATGAGTCCAAGCCACAAACCCTGAGGCAAGAATTTGGTCCCGACCTTGAGTCTTCTTTCACCTGCAGAGCCCTCCCCGGACTCTCAGGACCATAGGCTGTCCAGGCACTCCTGATTCTGAAGCCATGGGAAGTCCCAATTCCAGCCATTGTTGGTGAGAACCAATCCCTCTTTAAGAGCGGCCCATAAGGGCAACCTGTCTCAAGAGGCTTCCGATAGCATCTGCGTCCTCTTCTGCATGTTGTCACCCATGAAGGAGGCCTGCGTGGCACAGAACCCACAGTGCCATATTTCTGAAGCAGTGGAAAGAATTGCTCTGGGTGACGCCGGTGGAAGGAATTGCTCTCCGCTGACCCTAGCAATGGATGCTGAGCCAGGAGCAAGTGAGACCAAGGTCCCACAAGATCAGCCAGAGGGTGTGGGGAATAAGCTTCTGTGCCTTCAAGGAGGCCAAGTAAGATAAGTTTCTAGTTCTGTCACATTCACAGACATCTAGTTCATGACACAGAGCCTTGTTTTTTCCACCAAGAATAAAATACCCCAATCAGCAGCCTGTGATAAATTCTCCCCACCTGCTCCCTTCAGCATCCCAGGAGAGAACGTTAACTACACACCTTGTTTAATGTAATGTCTTATAATATCCATGTGTCTTAGAAAATAAAACTGTAGAGACCAAAAAGTGCAAATAATCAAATTATTTAATAGGAAATTTGCATTAGGACCCAGGACCTAACTACGAAAGCAGTTTTACTTCTAAAACACAGAGATGTTTTGTTACTCAAGCTATACAGCATGTTGCCTTTCCCTGACAAGGCAGTGTGTCTGAGAATGGATGGGATATAATTATTATTTTTTAATTCCAGAAAATTTGCTTGATGTTCATAAATAATCTATTCAATCACTTTAGCAAAAGGGAAATGTTAAAATGATGAAAAATTCTGTTCACCTAGACTTGTCTGCAGTCTTTAAATCATTCTCCACTCCATCCCTCTTGCTGACATTCAGAGATGATTTTAATTAAGGGCCTTTGACAAAGTAGTATAGTCATTTAAAATTACTGGCTCAGGAAAATCTTTATAAAGATGGCTTTAAAGAGTTCAGAAATCCCAATAGTTCTCAGTATCAAGAGGGTGCACTATAAAATTGTAAATGAGTGCATGCACTAGCTGGGGTTATAAAGTGCTGTTGTTTTTCTGGTTTGACATTTCATGGATTCCAAGTGGGCCTAGCTTAGTGGTGCAACATAAATCATGGAACGGATCTGGATATTGTAAAACTTGAATATAGAAGCATTTTAGAGGCTGTGAAGTTAACAGTAATCAGTAAGTATTCTAATAGTATGAGTTACTGCTAACAAAATTATAGAGTAAAATAATAATTTTTATAGGCGAGGAGCACTGAAAACTAATGGTCAGGATGATTATAATAGCTATGAATTAATAGATCAATTGAAATTGTGATGACTATTTTAATAATGAGACTGAAACATGTTTTGTGTTAAAACAGTGAGTCTAAGAGCATAATCAACCCTCTTTTGTCAGGAAGAAACAGTTCCTTTTAACTCCAAGTTCACCAGAATGATCCTAGAGTTGTATTGTGGTTACTCTTTTTCCTTGGAAGTGATTTTTCTGTTCTCCTTTGCCTTGTAGAGTCCTATTCCTCTACCTCATCATGTAGGTCTGTGTGTGTGAGAATGTTTGTTCTCCTTTGCTCTGTAGAGTCCTATTCCTCTACCTCGTCATGTAGGTCTGTGTGTGGGAATGTTTGTTCTCCTTTGCCCTGTAGAGTCCTATTCCTCTACCTCGTCGTGTAGGTTTGTGTGTGTGGGAATGTTTGTTCTCCTTTGCCCTGTAGAGTCCTATTCCTCTACCTCGTCGTGTAGGTTTGTGTGTGTGGGAATGTTTGTTCTCCTTTGCCTTGTAAAGTCCTATTCCTCTACCTCGTCATGTAGGTCTCTGTGTGGGAATGTTTGTTCTCCTTTGCCCTGTAGAGTCCTATTCCTCTACCTCGTCATGTAGGTCTGTGTGTGGGAATGTTTGTTCTCCTTTGCCCTGTAGAGTCCTATTCCTCTACCTCGTCATGTAGGTCTGTGTGTGTGAGAATGTTTGTTCTCCTTTGCCCTGTAGAGTCCTATTCCTCTACCTTGTCGTGTAGGTCTGTGTGTGTGGGAATGTTTGTTCTCCTTTGCCCTGTAGAGTCCTGTTCGTCTACCTTGTTGTGTAGGTTTGTGTGTAGTGGAGTATTTGTTCTCCTTTGCCCTGTAGAGTCCTATTCCTCTACCTCGTCATGTAGGTTTGCGTGTGGGGGAATGTTACTCCCATATCAGAACAGAAGCACCTTGCAAGGGGAAGCCTTGTTTCCTTAAGGTCTCCGTATCCTAAATTACCACAAAGGTGCTGAAAATCAGCAATCATGGCTTGAGTTGCATGAACTGAGCTAGTTACACTGCATTACAGTGACTCTGCAGACACCACTGGACACAGCAAAGGGCCAGAAGACAGCAAGCCTTGACCATAGCCGCTGTCAATCATTCACTCCCCACCTCCTAGGAGAAGGAAGATGGAAACAAGTCAATTAGTTCATAAAACAGAAACCCAAGAGTCATTGCATCACTCCTTATGTCTCAGTGGCTCAGATTCACTTTATAAAAACATACTAACTTCAATTTCATATGGTATGATTCAAAGAGTCAGAAACTCATTGTCTATCAAGTGGTCTGAATGTTATCTTGCAGAATTTTCTCTGAAGATAAACTGGTTCATCCCTAGGGCTGTGCAATAGCGTCTCAATATCCAATCATTCCCCACTATGTGAATTAGGCCATGTGTTCTTCACTGGAACATTCGAAGACCTCTTGTTGAGATTGTGCAGTTTTAGACACTGGGACATCAAGATAAAAGACACAGAAGCTCTGAGAACACACAATTTATTTTCACTTGTCCAAAATAATCATTGGATAGTAAGCTTTTATTCATTCATTTTTTAAATTGTCATTGAAAAATGTATCAACTTAGTTTTAGAGGAAAATCAGTCATGTTTGTTAAATTGATCATCAACGTGAAAACTGTCTTTCTGGAAAGAAGAAAAGATGTTGCTCTCTGTGCCTGCATCCTTTGGTGAGGCCTGGAGATGACCTGGGAAAAACGTTTGGTGACTGGGCTTCTCCGACCTGGCAGGAAGCGGAGAGAGGACACTCGTGGTGTGGGGGCACTGAGGCTCATCGGGAACTGGAGTGCCTGTATCCACCACGTTGGAACCTGTGGATGAGGAGGGAGTGATGGGGTGGAGAGCGGCATGGTCTGACTGTGCCAAGCTCACACCCTCTTCGCGGGCCTTGGTGCCCACACGATGGCAGGTGGGCGGCAGCTGCTGACCCACTGTCTTCTTCAGATGGAAGCTGTGCCTGCCCTGCGAGGAACTCGAGTCCCTGAGGTGACCGTAGGGCTTGCTGTCCTTCCCACGGTGGACATCAGCCTGCCCAGAAACTCGGGCCACAGACAGGATGCATCCTACAAGGGTGCACTCAGGGAGAGAAAAGAATAAAACATGAAGTGTGTGACCGGGTCCTCCCGCCCTTGCAATTCCCCTGCAGTGATCATCTTCACAAACTTTGTAAAAATAAGCACGCATGTGCCTTCATGTTCTGGATGGTTCCTTCACTTCCTGTCTGTCAATCGGACCTCTTCAAAAATGCCCCTGCCCCCGCCCTCATTCCTCATCTGGATTTGCCATCAGGTTTTTTTTCTTCACATTCCTCAAATAGCACAAGGCCACCTTCTAAAGGGCACGGCAGTATGTGTTTTACATCAAAGCTCATGGCGCCCACTCAGTTTGGAACTTCCTTCTTTGTTCCACTTGTGGTCCTGGAGTCATTCAATTGCTCAAAGAGTCATACAATCATAAAGCTCACAGGAAATCTGTGACATTCCACTCAGACCCTCATTTCACAGATCTCTTAAACTCCATGACTTGCTCAGAGCCACATAGCTGCGGAAGGGGAGGTGAGGACCCAGACCAGGGCTGCTACTCTTCTCCAGGCCTCTCCCCTGCACCCCGAGCAGAGACTGACCTAGTAGTGTCTACTAAGGCTCCAATACCACTCACCACCGGTCAGAATGGTAGCAGAGCAGAGCTACCCCTTTGCCTCCACCTTATTAAAGGTAGTAGAAAATAAAAGGTCTCCAGGACTCAGAAGTACTGTTAATGACACACCAATAGAGCAAATGCAAAACTATTAGATTTATACTGAAGCTGTGCTTTGGCTCGGATGTGATTCACTTGCTTGCCTTTGGTAAACAGGCTGCTAATATCCTCCTATCTCCAACAGGCATCCTACATGGTTCTACAGGGAGCAGTTGTCTGATTTTCAGCTTTGCAATGAATTTCTCCAAATATGGTTTAGTGTCAAAGAAAATTCCAGCTTTACTTTTTTAGAACAGGAGAGACGATATGACACAAACTCAGAAACAAAGAGTCTATGCTCACGGACCTGCCTGTCTGTACTGCACCATTTTCTGCTAGCTTTTAACTGATATCAAAACTGAACGTGAGGCATGACTTAGAAACCATGGAGAGGAAGGACAAAGGTCTATTTGCATATACACATCTCACACCAGTATTCCCAGCATGGCCAGCATTGCTCTGATCTGGAATTAATATATCACATTGAAAGGAGGAGTGTAATAACAATATAAGTGTAATTTTACCACAAGATGCGCTGACATGATGAATGTTTTCAAAAGACACCTCTGTATGAAAGTATCTGTGCTACTATATCCTTGGTGGCATTGTTCTTGCCATGATTTGGCATATTTGGGACAAAGGCATAAGGTCTTTTTCAGATAGCTACATTTTTTTTTTTTTTTTCTGAGACAGAGTTTTGCTCTTGTCCCCCAGGCTGCAGTGCAGTGATGCAATCTCAGCTCACTACAACCTCTGCCTCTTGGGTTCAAGTGATTCTCCTTCCTCAGCCACTCGGTTAGCTGGGACTACAGGCATGTGCTACCACACCCGGCTAATTTTGTATTTTCAGTAGAGATGGGGTTTCACCATGTTGGTCAGGCTGGTCTTGAACTCCTGACCTCAGGTGATCCGCCCACCTCGGCCTCCCAAAGTCCTGGGATGACAGACGTGAACCACTGTGCCTGACCAGACAGCTACAAGTGTAATCAGTTCACACAATGGAAAAGGTATCAGCTGGAGATGATAAAACACGTGAAGATAGGGTTATCTAAATATTAAAATATTAAAAGTTTAAAAACATTTATTTGGATATATTTTCTTAGGGTACCTTTTCAGTATCTTTTAATCTTAAAAGTATTGCTTTAAATATGAACCCTCCTATTCCCGCCCAGGTGAACTATTTCCTTCCCACTTCCATGAAGCATCATGTAGAAACATATTATATATTATTAATGACATAAACCCTATAAAATAATTTCAGATTAACACGGAAGATAAAGATTAATTTAACAGATATTCCTTATGTTCTTATTTAAAAATAATGAATGGTTAATATTGTAAAAGAATGAAATAATTTGCCTGTGGTCACTAATGAAATTAGATAATACATATATAATAATGCCTTTTACAGTTTACACTGAAAGAAATAAGTGTGCTTTGAAAAGTAAAGTTTGATACAGACAGGCAGAGATAGAAGCCTGGTGTCTAGGTAAGAGATGGACTTAGACCAGCTGCAAACTTGGAGAACTCTGAAAATAAATTCTAAAGTTTTATTTTTTCTCATAAGACTGAACTGCAGCTGTATTTTCAGTTGCACGGATTCTCTCCTGTTTCATTGATAAAAATGAGAAATGCGGCACTCTTGGCACCACAAAACCGTCTTCAACCCTGATACCGTTGCGTGGGTGAAGTCGTCTCTATTTATTTATGCTTTGCCGTGTTCCACAGGATGCATGAGACAGCACAGACTTTAAATCATTGCCTTCAACACCCGCATTTTATAGCCAGGAAACAGACAAACGCAGGAGCAAAAATGGATAAGGGTTGGATGACTTAGTGGCAAAGTCAGATATAGCCAAGGGAATCTTATTTTAAGTTTGATATTTATTCCACTTTTCCAGGCTGCCTTAGTTATATCACAGCAAGAGAAAAGAGGAAGTTTTTCCTTCAATGATGTTTTTCTGAGAAAAATGGGAGAGTTATACACTATTAAGCAGGATGTAATGAAATGAATGTTTGAAAAATGGGCAGCATGTTTAAATGACTCTTTGACCAAAGAGTCCTGACTTTCTCTATCAAACGGTTTGTTGGGCAACAATTGGTCCAAATATTTCAGGTGCTATAAACACCATCATAAAATTAGTTAATTCAAGTATCATGAACATCATCTTCTCAGCATCATTTGCTGGGTGGCTTTTTGATGAGTTTTCTATGGGCTGTGATGATTTGCTGCTGCACTGTGATGTTTATGGGCTCAATAAAGGGAAAGTTCTAAAAAGATTATAGGCACTGAAAAAGGAAATATAACCTTTTCTTTGGGAGAATGGAACAAAACCGACCAAACATTTTTGGAATTTCTTGCCTGCCACAAAGAGGTGATGGTTCCCCATTGACATCCTTAGTTGTTTTATATCCTCAACAAAAGTCTTCAAGGGGCAAAATAAAAGTTCCAGATAGAGGACAAACTCTGCTCTGTTTTCAGCGGGAAGCTGATACATCTTGTCAGTTTGAGATCCATGAAGAAGAGTCCTTCATTGAGTAGACACAGAATTCTAACTGGCATATTTTGAATTGACCGGGTGTCTCTGCAACCATCTAGCTCCTGAAAGCACCAATATCCTCTCTATTTTTAAACTCCTTTCTGGATCATGAACATATGTATAGGGATTAAAAGAAGTATTGTTTAGAATTTGATTGTTTCTAATTATGCAGACTGTAGAAGCCAAGTAGGGAGTTGAGGATGTTTAGACCCATGTGGTAACTCCCAAACTTAGAAAAACTTAACGCTCATGACTTTTACTTTAGTGTTTGGGAACTATTCTTCTTGGACTTCATGAGGATAAAAACAAGAAAACTTAAGAATTGAATTGTGTCAATGTTCGAGGTTGAATATTTCAGTTTTGGTTTGTTTTTAAAGAGTTTTGCGGTTGAACTCCAACCTGGTTTCTTATCATAAATTATCTCCCAATGTGTGGGATGCGATGAAAGATCACAGGTGATAGATTTTCCTTGTACCCGGCTGATGAAGGCTCTCCATTTGCATGGCTCTCTCCTCAACGACTTTCATGTGCTCTGCTCCAAGGCTGCGACTTCAGCTTTCTCCCTCCAGCAGCCATACTGGCTGCTGAGTCCATGCACGGCTCAGGGCTGTTTCTTGTTCACAATTCTTTTGCGCTCCTGTACTAATTTTTCAACTTGATGTCAATGCTTTCCCCAGAGATATCTGGAATATTTTCAAGATTTTTAAATCAATTTGGGTTTCTTGCATTGATTGATTAAGTGGTTTGTTTAAACAACACATTGCAAATTTTATTCTCCACCAGAACACTTAGGAAAGGAATGTCCTCCTAAAATCAGTATACAAAGATTTGGTTTTGTTTATACTTAGCTAAATCAGAAAGTTTAAAAAGTACTAATGCGAAGCTACTTTGTATGATAGAATAATGGTGGATCTGTGTTATTACACATTTGTGAACCCCGTACAATGTGCTGCAGCAGGAGCGAGCCCTCACAGAAGCTATGGATGCTGGGTGATGGGATCTGTCAGGATGGGTCCATCTGTGGTAGCCATAATGGTGGATCCATGTTATTACACATTTGTGGAACCCCATAGAATGTGCCGTAGCAGGAGTGAACCCTCTTGTAAGCTATGGACGCTGGGTGATGCCATCCATCAAGGTGGGTCCATCATGGCAGACAGTAATGCTGTTTCGGGAGGCGGATCATCAGGAAGCCTGTGCACCCTGGGGGATGGGGCCGTATGAGAGATGTCCGTGCCATCTGCTCCATTCTGCTGTGGACCTAAAACTGCTCTTTAAAAAAAGTCTCTTTTTTTTTGAGACAGGGTCTTACTCTGTTGCCCAGGCTGCAGTGCAGTGGCCCAATCTTGGTTCACTGCAACCTCTGCTTCCCGAGTTCAAGCAATTCTCCTGCCTCAGCCTCCCAAGTATCTGGGACTACAGGCGTGCACCACCAAGCCCAGCTAATTTTTTTGTATTTTTAGTAGAGATGGGTTTTCACCATGTTGGCCAGGCTGGTCTTGAACTCCTGACCTCAAATTATCCCCCTGCCTTGGCCTCCCAAAGTGCTGGGATTACAGGCATGAGCCACCATGCCCAGCTTAAGAAAAGTCTATTTTTAAAAGAACACTGACTTGAGAGAATGAAGGGATGAAACAGTCAGCTTGGTGGATTCTACAGACTCAGGACAAGGTAAAATGGATAAGGGAATATGGCACTGTTGCTGCAGTGTGAACGGCCGTGAATGGCGCATACAACGGCTGACGTGGTGTGGGCATCCCCAGCCGTGGCATCAGGGCTAAGTGGAGAGCTAGTTTGACCAGGATTGAAGTTTGACCAAAGAGTAGGAGATGCACAAGCCTGGAGGAAGATGAGAGTCGTTGCCTGGAGACAGCTGTAGCGACTGGCCTGGAATTGAGGATGGAAGTGGAGGGAGGGGTGGATCCCGTGGAGGCGAGGGGAATGGCATGGTAGCTTGCTCCTCCTTCACCTGCACACCAGCCCTGTGCTTTCTGGAGTGTTTCCTAGAGCTGCTGTCACAAAGTAAACAACATCAATTTCTTCTCTGAATTCTGAAGAAGTCCAAAATCATGGTCCTGGCAGGGTGGGTTCCTTCTGGGAGGTCTGAAGGAAATCTGAGACCTTTTCTCCTGCTTCAGAACTCCCGGCTGTCCTGGCGTGGCTTGGTCCCTACGGCTGCATTACTCCGGTCGTGGCCTCTGTCTTGGCCTCACCTGCTCCGCGAGCATCTCAGTCGTGGCCTCTGTCTTGGCGTCACCTGCTCCGCGAGCATCTCAGTCGTGGCCTCTGTCTTGGCGTCACCTGCTCTGCGAGCATCTTAGTTGTGGCCTCTGTCTTGGCGTCACCTGCTCCATGTGTATCTCTGGGTGTCTTCTTCTCTTCTTACAAGGACATTGGTCATGGGGTTCAGGGCCTGCCCTACTCCAGGATGCCCTTTTCTTTTGGGCAATGAAAGATGGGGACCATTCTGAAGCTCCAGAATTCAGGAAAAGTAATGATGACTTTGTATGGATTTACAAGTGACACTTCTGGAGTAGACAGGAATCTTCTCGGCCTGTTTCCCTGACACATGTGAGATGCTCCCTGTGACATGCTCAGTGGATCCCTGGATGCACAGAAGGCCTCAGCTGGCTTTGCCATACCTCACTCCTGAAGCTGGATGATGGGTGCCTTTCTTATTTTTAGAGGAGGCATTACTATCTTTCAAGCTTTTTGAACATATTGTACAAGTTGTAAAATTAAATTTAAAGCTATAAATACATCAAGTAAGACGTTGACTTGAAATTACGACTGTATTTCATCAATTCTGTGATACATTATTTTTTCCACATTTTAACCTTTCTGAAAAAAGAAGGACTCTCCCAGCCACCAGCACCTCCAGGCACAGCAGTTTTCCTGACTCAGAGGTCGTGGCCCACACGTGCACCTGCCACTTTCCCTGAGCCCTGAATGTCATTGGCTTTATATACCCTGCATTTAATTATGGTTCAAAATGTTCAATATGTCTTCATAAAAATTACACCGTGGCTGGGCACGGTGGCTCATGCCTGTAATCCCAGCACTTTGGGAGGGCAAGGAAGGCAGATCTATTCAGGTCAGGAGTTCGAGACCAGCCTGGCCAACATGGTGAAACCCTGTCTCTACCAAAAATATAAAAACTAGCCAGGCGTGGTGGCAGGTGGCTGTAATCCCAGCTACTAAGGAGGCTGAGGCAGGAGAACCGCTTGAACCTGGGAGGTGGAGGTTGCAGTGAGCCGAGATCACAACACCGCACTCCAGCCTGAGCAACAGAGCGAGACTTGGTCTCAACAAAAACAAAAACAAAAACAAAAACATAACATCGCAATTCATCCTTGAAACAGAAATGTATTGTGTACTAAGAGAAATTCTTGTTCAATTGTACAAATGAATTTATACTCAGAGACAAATAATGTAATTGATGTTTTGAAGGAAGTATTTATTATTAAAAGACCATCTAGATTTTCTATTTTCTTATCGAGCAAATCACATGCTTCATGGGACTGTGTAAGAAGAAAGACAACCACAAGTACACTAAGCTGTGCTCCCTGTGGAAACATTCTTCTCACTCCTGGGCAAGGCAAAGGAAAGCAGGGAAATTCGCAAAATGCCTCCGAATGGGTGAAAGAACATTCCCGATGGGGAGACGGGTCCGGCGGACTCATGCGTCCACTAAGGTGTTGGAAGACAATTCCTCAGAAACTTCCCTGTGTCTTTGAACGGAGTGGCTTAAACTCTAGCGCCATGTAATTCAATTCAGCAGGATTCACTGTTTGAAGCTAATGGAAAATGCTCACGAACCAGGGCACCAGAACCTGTGGAACGCTGAGGCTCCAAGTGATTCAGAGAAGTCAGAGGCCAGATGTGGAAAAGGGTCGGGAGTCACTTCACTGTTCCATTTTCGCCTCATTATCCGTTTTGTGCACTCATTATCGTGCAATATGATAAATGCCTTTGTTTAAAAAAGACCAAAACAACTGTTTCAGTAACTAAAAATAAAAATAATAATAGGAATTTCAGTGATTTTTGTCATACTTTTGTCAAATTCACAATATCTTTCTTTCTTAATGGTGCCAAAAACAATGGCAGACCTCACAATTCATAGCTCTATTTTATGAAACACAATATATCTTCTGAGTTAGAACATTGAATAATGAATCTCTATGCAATATTGCTCTGTGAATAATTCTACTATCTAGAATATTTTTGTTGTTGTTGTTTTTAACATTCACTTTTGCTCATTTTATGTCACAAAATACACACCAAAAAATCGTTTAGATTCAAGTTCACACCATAAGTTTATTCACAAACATTCATCCATGTGGGAACAGACAGGAAGGGTGGACAGGGAACAAGGTGGCCCCATGGCCCGCCACGCTGACCAGGGAGAGACCAAGGCCATGGACAGGAGGAGCCTCCAGGGACAGGGCCTGCGTCAGCTAAGCCATGGCGGCGTGTCCCTTTCAAATAGCACTCTGTGTTTCTCTGACGCGGTTGCTCCTGGTAGTGCCGGGCTGTAGGTGGGGGTGCAGGATGCTAACCAGAGGGACCACCCCCCTGGGAGTCAGCCAGGAACACCCGAGCAAACAAAAGTTCCTGTCTCCGGAGGCAGCTCAAGTCACTGCAGCTGCGGAGGGGGCGGCTGAGGCACCAGCACAGCCTGAGGAGGGGTCTCCCCTTTCACCTGCAGAGGAGAGGAGCCAGCACAGCCCCAGGAAGGAAAAGAGCTCGAGACGCTTCCTTCAGGAGGTCTTCGGCTCTTCACAGTCCGGCAATAGGCAGAGCCCCAGAGCTCACTGACAGGGTTCCTCCTCCCTCCCTCCCTTCCCCCTTCCCTTCCTCCTTCTTTCTCTCCCTCCCTTCTTTTCATCCTTCCCTCCCTCCCTTCCCTTCTTCCTTCCCTCCTGCCTTCATTCCCTTCTTCTTCCCTTCTTTTCTTCCTTCCCTTCTTTCTCCCTTCCTTTCTTCCTTCCCTTCTTCCTCCCTTTCTTCCTTCCCTCCCTTCTTCCTCCCTTTCTTCCTTCCCTCCCTTCTTCCTCCCTTTCTTCCTTCCCTCCCTTCTTCCTCCCTTTCTTCCTTCCCTCCCTTCTTCCTCCCTTTCTTCCTTCCCTCCCTTCTTCCTCCCTTTCCTCCTCCCTTCCCTTCCTTCTTTCCCTTCTTCCTCCCTTTCTTTCTTCCTTCCTTTCTTCCTCCCTTTCTTCCTTTCTTCTCTTCTTCCTCCCTTTCTTTCTTCCTTCCCTTCTTCCTCCCTTCCTTCCTTGCCTTCCTGCTTTCTTTCTTTTTCTTCCTCCCTCCCTCCCTTTCTTACTTTCTGTACCTTCTCTCTCCCTACCCCTTTCTTACTTTCTTTTTGTTTTTAATGGGTCCTTTCACAGTGTAAATAAAAACAAAATCTACTAATGGGCCAAGATTTATATTTTTATACAAAGGATACATACAGTTTTCAATACCCAATTCCCTAAAGCAAGTTATGCTTCCCGAATCACCCCAAGCAGCCCATGCCCACCTCTGCCATTCCTGGGAGATGCCCCCAAATCCCTGTCTGTGCATCTTCTAGGTTTAGGATAGAATCTCACCCTATGTTTTCTTTTCAAGATGGTTTATCTTTGACTTGGGACCTGTGACCTTTGTCTTCACATACAAACCCTCTTCCTCCTAGCGAACCAAAGCCAAGGCCACCCTCCTCTCCGCCTCTGGTGCTCCCAGCTGAGCTCTGCAGCTCCCTGCAGCTGGGTCTGAGCAGGGGTTGGGCACGTTTAGGTGGGGACTACATAGGGGATGGGGCACAAGAGTCAGCCTGGAAGTCAGGGGGCAGGGAGCTCAGATGCTGTCTCCTCCCCACAAAGCCAGGTGATGCAGTGCCGGGCACAGTGGGGAATCCAGGGCAGAGGGAAGGACGCTAGACTCCACAGGAGCCAGGGGTGGTAGAGTCAGACCCTGCACCGGTTTTTGTGGAAAATATTCCTCTAAGAAAGGACCAAGGGGTGCAAGGGGCCGAGGACAGCGTCTCAGCGGAGAGCTGCAGCAGACCCTGTTTCCCAGGCCCTGCACCCGCCTGAGCCCCAGAGAGTTGCCCGGGCAGCACTGCTGTTCCTGCATTCCAGTCTTCTGCCTGGCCCCGAGGTCCAGAGGAGAACCACAGCCCCATCCCAGGGCTACATGAGAGGCTCTCGGGGCATGGGGAAGCTTTCCATGCAGCGATAGCACAGGGACACTGTGATGCTATTGAACATGCATTTCAGAGGCTTGAGCCAGCATTGGAGGGCATTCCTGTGTTTCCAAAAACGTTTCACAGCAAAGCCCAGGCATAGGTTCCTCACCTGAAACTGTCAGCCATGCTTCCACCTCCATTCAGACCCAGCTCATCCTGGGGCCCTCTTCACTTGCTGTTTTTGCTAATGGTTTGGCTCTGCCCCCTCATCCAATATCCACACCTTCGAGCAGCTGATCTGTGTCACTTCCATCTGACCACACCTGTCCCCTCAAAAGAAACCCCACATCCTGCTGCAGTTAGAAAGGAGGCGGCATCTCTTTTCCCTAAAACAGTCACTTCCCTAAACAAGTCGGCTTGCACTGCATCCCAGGGACTTGCTCCTTCCTAGAAATCCCTTCTTTGTGACTCTTCCTAGGAAATGGGCTATGAGCTGTGGGTGCCTGCATAGCCTCATCCCTGCAAAGGCAGGTGTGCATTCCTGCCCACAGCGGTTGGTGCTGCATCCCCGGCAGTCATGCTGCCCTGAGTAACCACCTGTGGAGAGTCCCTGTTCAGCACCCTTCTCTGTTGTCACAGTGCATAATCTCCGAGAATGCCCTAATTTCTCTCATTCTCTAAGCCTGCCATCAGGGCTGAGACAGGCTCATCCCTCTGAACAGATGAGATTAGTCGATCATGTAAAGTCAAAAGGGGGATTATGATGCTTGTAATACACTGAGTCAAATTAAATGCATTTTGTTTGCACATCAGAAGATCGTGTTGCTAGGCTTCAGTGTCTTCCACTGGGTATAATAAATTGCCAATAAAACGTAAGTGTATGGGGGAAAAGCCCTCAAGCAGAGAGTAGGAACAAAGTAAAGATGGTGGTTGCTTTTTTTTTTCCTTGTCTGTTTAACCTAGTCAATGAGATGCTTCATTCCAACAGTGCCTCTCATTTTTAATATTAAGTGGGAGCTAAAGCACCAGAGAGCTCTGTTCTGAATGGCTGGTTCTGGCTTTCTGTTTCATGGTACTTCGCACTCAGCATCCTGCCTATATATAGCATGCGTTTAAAAACATCCATCATTAGAGACCTGCAGAGACTGTTTGGAAGTTTGTGGGCCCACAAATATAGCATTCATCCCAGGATATTTATAACACCTACTCTGCTCCTCTCTCGGCCACTCCTATCTCTAAATGCTTTCTCCCATATTATTTGAATAAGATACAATAAATCCCTTTCTTTGAAGATTCTAATAATTCTCCAAGAAACAAGGAAGACCAGGGAATACTCCCAGGCAGGAGAGACCCTCCAGCAAATGTCTCAGGCTTATTCAAGACAGATCTTGGCACCGGTGAACATAGACAAAATCTTTACAAAGACATGTATTAGTAAACTTCATGTCTCTGATTTTTCAAATGTGACAAGGTCAGAGTCTGCATGGATGTGGATGGCCCCTCCTCAAATGCTCCACTCTGGCATCCCCCAGCATCACCTGCATCCTCGGAATCCCAACCATCCTCCAATACGGCCCTGGCCAGGTGTGGACGTGCTGTTGCACCTGACGGCTAATTACTTCTCCTGTCAGTGCCATCTTGGTGTGTTACCTAATGTGGTTCTCTCCAGGATGATACATCAAGTCTTTTGCTACAGTAATGGTAGGTAGCTTCTTGGAGAATTATGTGAAACAAAAACCTTAATGAGGACTCCTGGCTTCCATTTGGAATGACGAAAGGCAGGAAGCACCTCGTTCTTGCCACACAACAACAGTGGTGGTGGAACATATGCGGAGTCACAACTTTTATTCTGAATCCATAAGAGAGCTGAGGGCAGAGGCAATCGATCAACTCGAAATCCGAGGAGCAATAGGCGCCTACAGGGAAAGACGGACACATTTCTCTTGCTGGCCAGGCGGATGGCAGCAGACAACCTCCAGGAGGGTTCAGCTATGTTGTTTACTGAACAGCTGAAGGCCACGTGTCAGCTGGCGAGGGGACGCGGGAGCCTGGGGGCTCTGGAACAGGGGGACTGCTCCCATCCATGGGCTCTTAACTATGCACCTCACTGGGTGTTCACAGAAACATTTAGCAGGCAGGAGTCCCAAGGCAGCATCCCTCAAGGTGTGTGTCGGGGGAGGAGGGGGTGGCAGGGACCAGCATCCACGGTGGGGAGTCCCAACTCTCCTATGGGGCGAGGCCTCCAACTGCTGGGGAAGGCCACACACGGTCCCTCTTTGGAGACTGAAAGAAGCTGATTGCAGACAGGAAAAAAGAAAACTTAGAACAAGCTACCCCCATTTAAAGCAAAAGCAGTAGCAGTGAATTATGCGTTTGTAGCATATTATGTAAAAGTAAAATACATGAAAAAGTAACACAGAGGATTGATAGGAGGAACTGACTGCCAAGGGCGAGGAGGTCCACACATGCGGCAATGACACACTTTCAGGGGGCCTTAACCAAAGACCTGTGCTGCAAACACTAGAGCAAAAAATGGAAATAGTATAAAATGAGATATAAACCATAAGCTAACGAAATAGCAGATTTTATCTAACCACATCAATAATTACATTAAATTAAAACAGGCTATAGACATTGATTAATGGAGTTTATCATATTAGATAATGAGTCAGTCCTGACTGTATTCTGCCTACAAAAAATCCACTTTAAATATAAAGAAAAAGATAGGTTAAAAGTAAAAGGGTAGAAAATGATGAACTATGCAAGCACTAATTTAAAGAAAGCTGGAATCGCTATATTAATTAATATCAGACACAGTAAATTTCAGAACAAGAATATTACCGAGGCTAAAGAGGTGGATTACATGATGGTGAAGAGATAATTCTCCAAAACAACAGCTACAAATCCTGAATGTTTCTGAAGTTAAAATTCGAAGTTCAAAATACTTAAAGCAAAAACTGGTATAACTGCAAAGAGAAGTAGATAAATTCAAATTATCCTTGGAGATTTCAGCAGCCCTTTCTCAGTAACTGGCAGATGTACTAAACAGAAAGTTAGAAAGGATAGAGAAAAACTGAACATCATCAACCCCAATAGAATTTAATAAACATTTATAAAACACCCCATTTAAGAACATACATATTCTTTTCATGTTCACACATTTACCAAGATAGACTATGTTCTAGTTCTTCAAACAAGGCTTAATAAATTTAAAAGGATTTAAATCATATGAGGTATGTATGTTCTTTGACCAAATGTAATTAAATTATAAATCAGTAATCTCAAAAAAATGCTAAACTGTTTGCAAATTGAATGAAATACCGCTAAATAATCCATAGGTAAAAGAAGACATCATAAGGAAAATTAGAGATTATTTTGATCTAAATGAAAATAAAAACAAAACATATCAAATTTCTGGGATGTTACTAAGGCATTACTTAGGGAGAAGTTGATATTAATGTGCATTCACATTGGAAAAAAGAAATGTTTCAAACCAGTCACCCCAGTGTACACCCTAAGAAACTGGAAAAGGGAAGCAAATAAAATATGAAGTAAACAAAATAGTGGGAATGTAAAGATCTGTGAAAACAAATAAAATAGAAAAAAGAAAAGCAGTAAGGAAATCAGAAAAAAACAAAAGCTGATTCTTCAAGAAGATCACTAAAATTGTAGAATCCCTAGACAAAACAACTGGGAATAAAAGAGAAAGAAATTACCAGTAGCAGATAACAGAGGTGGTGCTACAGGTACCCAAAGGAGAATAGGGGAACATCATGAACAACTCTATACCCATACATTTAACAAATTAGATAAGATGAACTACTTTCTTGAAGGACACATAGTTCCAAATTTTATGCAGGAAAAAAATTGAACAGATAACTTTAATAGCCCTATGTCCATTAACACAATTGAATTGTAATTCGGAACGTTCCCAGAAAGAAAATTCCAGGACCAGGTGGCTTCATGAGTGAATTCAATCAAATATACAAGGAATAAATAATACCAGCTTTAGATAATGTCTTCTAGAAAATCGAATAGAAGGGAATATTTTTGTACTCGCTCTATGAAGCCAGCTTTACTCTGATACCAAAACAAAGACATTACAAGAGAAGAAAACTATAGACCAATATTCCTTAATAAGACAAATGTAAAAATTCTAAACAAAACCTTAGCAAATTGAATCTAAAAATGGATTGTATACAAAGATGAATAAGGCCACATGGTCGATTGGAGTTTTTCCCAAGAATGTAAATTTTATTTAACATTTAAAGAGAAATCCAATATAATTCACCATATTAACAAATAAAAAAGAAAAGCAATATGGTTATCTCTATGGAAACAAAAATATTATTTGACAGAATCTGATATCAATTCATGATGAAAAACTCTCAGCTATCTAGAAATAGAAGGGAACGTCCTCAACCGGATAAAAGCATCTACGAAAAACCTACAGCTGACATCATACTTGATGGTGAAAGACTGTTTATTTGCACGTGTTGGCAAGCGAAGGTTCACAGAAGATGGGTTAGGGAAGTCTAGACCTCACAGTAATTATGCACTTGTGGCCATTTCATTTTACATCTGCATTTATATTGGGAAGGGCAGATCAACCAACCAGCTTTTGCTGATAAATGATCAACACGTTCATATATTAGACCTAGGAATTTGGGTCTTATTGGTTTATTTTTTAAACTGCATTCATCAGGACCATTTGTACATCCAAACTATGTTTAAAGAAAAGTAATTTGCCTTCAGAGTAGCAGAGTAAACATAAGCATTGTATGTCACTGCCAAATCGAACAAAAACCATCTTGATATACTAAGACCTCCTAATAAGTGGAGGGGCTTTCAGCTAAATAAACAGCTTAAAAGACATGCTACAATAATGGGAAGAGTGTGAGCTTTTTGGGGGACAGACAGTTGTATTCTCTTGAGCTATGGCTTCCTTAGTCTTAAAGCAGAATTAAAAAAAGCTCAGCAGGGTTCGTGGAGATGTCTGTAGAATTCTCAGCAAATGAGGGCTGATACTTTGGATATGGTCGGTAAGCATGGTCTGGTTTACTATATGCCTGGGTGTGTCATATAGATGAACCCGATGTGAAGACAAGTTCTCTGAAAAGAAATGTGGAGGAAAGAAACTTTATTCAAGTGAACAGTTTGCAGACTGGGGAACCTTTGGTGTAGAGGCACATTCCAGAGCAAACCAAAGGGAGGATCTGGCTTTTAAAGAGAAAGTTCTCACCCAGGTTCCCAATCAGGTCTGTTTATGTAAATGAAAGATTCAGCCTTGCTTAGGTTAGATCAGTCTAGGTAGCTGAGCTCTGGTTCATTGGGGCAGCTGAGCTCTGACCGGTTGGTTTAGGTGAGCTCTGACAGTTCCCAAGTTGCACAAAGATGTGGGTTTTCAGGGAATTCAGCCTGTGTGACCTCCAGTCACCAAATGGCTGCTTGTCACTATTTTAAATTTAGGCCCAGTTAGCCACTCACCATCCATCTTGAAGGATCAGCTCTTTTGGTTTCACAATTGTTCACCAACTGTGGTGTGTGTTGTGTTTAAGAAAACCCAAACATGTAAGTCTAAATTTTAAAAATTAATAAATTGGGAACGACCATTTACCTTACAAAAATGGCTTTTATAAGCACTGTTTAATCATTGAGCATTAAATCATGATCTGATTTATACATATACAAATTTTGAGAGATATATGAATCACACCAGAAGGGCTCATATCTGTAATGGAACTTTATATGAAAACTATGTACTTGATCATCAACCAACAAATGAGTTGTATTGGCAAAGTTATGTGAAACTTTGAATAGATTGATTTAAAAGTGGGACTTGTAGAGTGCTGTCCTTGTTACAAAACAAGCAGACATCAGATAGAGGATGTCTTTCATGACTGCCTCCTTCTCCTCAAAATCAGTGCCTGGAAGAAAGTTGTACCCTTTCCCTTTGACCCCCAGTGGCTACTGTGGTCACTGGGCATCAGGGCCATTCAGCGCAGATGACATGGAGGGGCTAAATAAAATTGCTCTCCAGTACTCTGGGACATGACTAATATTTTTTGGCAATTTCAGATTGACTGGTAGACAATGTTTTAGATACAACTGTCAATTCAGATTGCAGTCAACCCATTCAAAATACATGCAATAAGCAAGTTCTCAGTTGAAATTGACAATTTCTAGTGCCTATTTTGCTAAATTGTGATCTTCGTTCCAGAGCATAACAGTTATCTGTTATGGAGTGTGGCGGTCTCATTAATTTATGCTTAGAACTGCTCCTGACAGTGGATTCTCTTTGGCTTCCAAGAACCTTTCATTGACTGTTTTAAGCTTTAAACAAAAATACTACCAAGATAATGTGTGTCATCTACTCTGTACTCTCCATTGACCCTGTTCTTATACTTTCTAGAGGGAATGAACCAAAGCATATTTACAAAAGGGTCTCTATCAAGGCTGGGGTGGGGGGGGGGGACAAGAGAGAAAGAATAGCTTAGAAATTAAGTCCCTTCAAATTAATTTGTGCAGACACTTTGGCTTTGGATCAGATTATCAAAGTGTTTAGCACTTATGGCTCAGCTTCCAAAATGTGCATGGCCAGTTTAATTAGGGGTAATTTTCATTCATTACACACTAAAGGCTGGTTAGACTGGTGGTGGCTCAAAACTCTAACAGTGATATTATATGAAAAGCCCATAATGTCACTGTGAGTTCACTCAAAGAAGAGCCACCTAGGTAATGAGGAGACAGTAGCAGCCCCTCCCTGGCCAACCCATCCCTGGGCTGAAGAATGTAAACCATTGGGATTGGATCTGACATCACAAGTCAAGGCCTCCGCATCCCCGGTGTGCGCATCTCTGTCGATTAGAGACCAAATCTGCGCAGCTTGGATGTTATTATTCATGGGAGGGGAGTCATGAGATCCTTACATGATTCCAACCAGGGTGGGGTGCTGTGTTCATGCATGTATGTGTGCATGCGTGTGTGTGGTATTTGGTGTGTATGCATGTAAGTTTATGTTTGTGTGTGATATGTATTAGTGTTGTGAGCGCACATGTGTGTGGTGTGTACATGATGTGTGTGGTGTGTGGTGAGCGTACAGTGTGGTGTATCTGTACATGTGTTTTGTACATGTGTGTAGTATGGTGTATGTGGTGCATGAGCATGGGTGTATGGTATGTTTATGGTGTGTGACTATAAGTGTCTGTTCATGTGTGATGTGTATGCAGTGGTGATGTGTCTGTGTGTGTTGTGTGTGTAGTGTAGTGTGTGTGTTGTATGTAAAGTGTGTGTGTATGTTTGATGTGTGGTATATGTGTGGTGTGTTTATCTGTACATGTGTGGTGGTGTGTGTGGTATGTAGTGTGTGGTGTGTGTATCTGTACATGCATGTGACGGTTTGTACATGCACATTGTGTATGTAGTGTGTGTGATACGTGATGTGTCTAGTGGTGTGTGTGTATGGCATGTGGTATGCATGTGCCTGTGGTGTGTGGTGTGTATGTGGTGTATGGTGTGTCTTGGTGTGTGGTGTGTGGCGCATGTGTGGTGTGTGGTGTGTGTGTTGTGTGTGGATGTGCCGTGCCATGTGGTGTGTACTCTGTGTGTGTATGGTGTTCTTGTGGTGTGTGTGTGTATGTGTGTGGTGTGTGTGTACGTGTGTGGTGTGTGTGTGTATGTGTGCGGTGTATGGTGTGCATGTGGTATTCATATGGTGTGTGTGGTGTGTGGTGTGTGGTATATGTGGTGTGTACGTGCTGTGTGGTGTGTGGTGTGCATGTGGTGTGTGTGGTGTGTGGTGTGTGTGTGTCGTGTGTGTGTGGTGTGTGGAGTGTGTGGTGTGGTGAGTTTGTGGTGTGTGTGTGGTATATGGTGTGTGTGGTGTGTGTGGTGTGTGTGTGTGGAGTGTATGTGTGGTGTGTGTGCAGTGTGTGGTGTGTGTGTGCTGTGGGTGTGGTGTGTGGAGTGTGTAGTGTGGTATGTGGTGTGTGGTGTGTGTGGTGTGTGTGGTGTGTGGTGTGTGTGTGTGGTGTTCATGTGGTGTGTGTGGTGTGGTGTGTGGTGTGTGGTGTGTGTGGTGTGTGTGTGGTGTGTGGTGTGTGGTGTTCATGTGGTGTGTGTGGTGTGTGTGTGGTGTGTGGTGTGGTGTGTAGTGTGTGTGTGGTGTGTGTGGTGTGTGTGTGGGGTGTGTGGAGTGTGTGGTGTGGTGGGTTTGTGGTGTGTGTGCGGTGTGTGGTGTGTGTGGTGTGTGTGTGGAGTGTGTGTGTGGTGTGTGTGGTGTGTGTGTGTGGAGTGTGTGTGTGGTGTGTGTGTGGTGTGTGGTGTGTGTGTGCTGTGGGTGTGGTGTGTGGAGTGTGTGGTGTGGTGTGTGGTGTTCATGTGGTGTGTGTGGTATGTGGTGTGTGTGGTGTGTGGTGTGTGGTGTGTGTGGTGTGGTGTGTGTGTGGTGTGTGTGGTGTGTGGTGTGTGGTGTGTGGTGTGTGTGTGGTGTTCATGTGGTGTGTGTGGTGTGGTGTGTGTGTTGTGTGGTGTGTGGTGTGTGCGGTGTGTGGTGTGTGGTGTGTGTGTTGTGTGTGTGTGATGTGTGGTGTGTGTGTGGTGTTCATGTGGTGTGTGTGGTGTGGTGTGTGTGTTGTGTGGTGTGTGGTGTGTGCGGTGTGTGGTGTGTGGTGTGTGTGTTGTGTGTGTGTGATGTGTGGTGTGTGTGTGGTGTGGTGTGTGGTGTTCATGTGGTGTGTGTGGTGTGTGTTGTGTGTGGTGTGGTGTGTGGTGTTCATGTGGTGTGTGTGGTGTGGTGTGTGGTATGTGGTGTGTGTGGTGTGGTGTGTGGTGTGTGGTGTGTGGTGTTCATGTGGTGTGTGTGGTGTGGTGTGTGGTGTGTGGTGTTCATGTGGTATGTGTGGTGTGTGGTGTGTGTGTGGGGTGTGTGTGGTGTTCATGTGGTGTGTGTGGTGTGTGGTGTGTGGTGTGTGTGGTGTGGTGTGTGGTGTTCATGTGGTGTGTGTGGTGTGTGTGGTGTTCATGTGGTGTGTGTAGTGTGTGGTGTGTGGTGTGGTGTGTGGTGTGTGTGGTGTGTGGTGTGTGTGTGGTGTGTGGTGTGTGTGGTGTTCATGTGGTGTGTGTGGTGTGTGGTGTGTGGTGTGGTGTGTGTGGTGTTCATGTGGTGTGTGTAGTGTGTGGTGTGTGTGTGGTGTGTGGTGTGGTGTGTGGTGTGTGGTGTGTGTGGTGTGGTGTGTGTGGTGTTCATGTGGTGTGTGTAGTGTGTGGTGTGTGGTGTGTGTGTGGTGTGTGGTGTGTGTGGTGTTCATGTGGTGTGTGTAGTGTGTGGTGTGTGGTGTGTGTGTGGTGTGTGGTGTGTGTGGTGTGGTGTGTGTGGTGTTCATGTGGTGTGTGTAGTGTGTGGTGTGTGTGTGGTGTGTGTGTGGTGTGTGGTGTGTGGTGTGGTGTGTGTGGTGTTCATGTGGTGTGTGTAGTGTGTGGTGTGTGGTGTGTGTGTGGTGTGGTGTGTGGTGTGTGGTGTGTGTAGTGTGTGGTGTGTGTGGTGTGGTGTGTGTGTGGTGTGTGGTGTGTGGTGTGGTGTGTGTGTGGTGTGTGGTGTGTGGTGTGGTGTGTGTGGTGTTCATGTGGTGTGTGTGGTGTGTGTGTGTCGTGTGGCGTGTGCCGTGCGTGTGCGCACCGTGGGCGGGAGGCGAGGAAGGGCAGTGGGAACCGCGCGCAGAGGCGCCTTTGGAGGCGAAGCAGCCCCGGGTGGGAGCGGTCGCTGGAAACGGGGCTCTCTGAAGGGCGTGGGCAGCCGGTGCCCGCAGAGCGTGGAGAGCTGCGGCCGCGTCACCTGACACAGCTGGGCCGCGATTTCTCACGTCCAAAGAGCGGACCCCGTGAGCACTTTCCTGACGGAGGACTCGGCTCCTGGGAGCTCCGGCAACATCAGCGACAGCGGAGCCGGGTCTCAAAAGACCGACCCGGCGGCCCGAGAAGAAGGAAGGAGGCCGAGGCGCCGCGGGGACCCTGGCACCTGCCCCTGACGCAGGAGTGGACGCGAAGGGTGGGCCCGGGGCGGAGGCTCGGGAGCGGCGGGGAGGTGGGAGTTGGCAGCTCCAGGCCGGCTCATGTGGAGGAGAGGAGGGGGCCCTTCCACGTGACTCCGAGGTTGGAGCCCCCCTGACTGGGGGGCGGACAGCAGGTGTTCACAGAAGGCAGGAAGAGCTGGAAGCTGCGGTGAGCCAGCTCATGCGGGTTTCCGGGGGCTGCGCAGGTGGAACCATCTAGAAAGCTGGGGAGCCTCACACCCAGAGCGTTTTAGACCCAAGGTGGCCTTCGTGGCTCCCACGAATCCCTTCAGGGTTTGGAAGAGATCAGCTCAGCAACGTCCAGCGCCTTCCCTTAGTCGTGCCAAGGGGGCAGCGCCAGGTCTCGTGGGTCAGAACCACGGGACAGCCAAGGGCGTTCTCAAGGCTGCCAGCCTGTGGGTGTCGCCTGGTTCAGCCACTTTCGGAGGAAGTCGGTGGGGGACAAGACCCACGTTGCAGATTTAGAAAAGGAAGGCAGAAGTGTCTGGGCACGCGGGGAAACGCAAAGACCTGCTGAACCAGTTCATTTCTAATCAAAAGGAGTGCTGGTGCCATGTCGGCATCTGCTATTAGAAAAACCTTGAGTTCTATTCCCACCTATGAGTGAGAACATGCGGTGTTTTGTTTTTTGTCCTTGCGATAGTTTTGGACACAGGAAGGGGAACATCACACACCGTGGCCTGTCGTGAGGTGGGGTAGCGGGTAGGGATAGCATTAGGAGAAATACCTAATGTAAATGACGAGCTAATGGGTGCAGCAAACCAACATGGGACATGTATACGTATGTAACAAACCTGCACGTTGTGCACAGGTATCCTAGAACTTAAAGTATAATTTAAAAAAAAATATATGTATATATAAAAGAAAAACCTTGAGTTCTGTTTGGACAATGAAAATGTGGGACAAACTCGGGTGAAGAAATTCAGCCCAGCTCCTCCGTTTCACAGGAACATCCCAGAGTTCACAGCACAACCACTCCTCCTGCCTGATTACAACAGGTTGATCGGAGAAAGAAAAGGATGATTATCTACAAAAAGGATTTGGTAGACAAAATCAGTTATTTAGTAAGCCCATTCTTGCTAAAGCGCTGTCCATTTTACACTGGAGAGCTTTGCAATAACGCTCTCGGGGAATTCCTTAGGACGATGGCTTTCCTGGGCACACGCTCACGTGCTAACTTGTCCAGGGAAACACGGGGATAATGGCAAGGTCTGAACGAAGCTCCTTCTCTCTGGAGTTTTCATCTAGTAGCTTAGTGTACTGAGCCAGAACGCTTCCCTACATGAGTTTCTGGATTAAGAATTGATGGTGGGTGAAAGCGTTAGAATAAAATAATGCAGTGCTGGAATACATTTTCTAAAGGCTACATTTCATTAAGCTTCAAAATCCAAAATAGAAAGCATCTAAAAATATATTGTTTGCTTGTTTAATTTTTTAATTTATATCTGACTTGAAACCAAATAATTACATTTTACTTTAGAAAATGAGATCCCCACCGCTCGGCACAGCTCCATTTACTCGGATGTTTCCATAGAGAGAGAAGGAAGACAGTGACCACTGGCTTGTGAACCCTTTCACTCAGAAGTCACTGCCTGTGTGCGTTTGGGACACAGTCGAAGTCTGGCCTCAGATCTAGATACACTGTCATAGGGCTACCTGTGTTCAGAGCACAAATGTGCCACACTTCATGGCCGGCTTTGAGAGACACAGAGCCCAGTGTGACAATCTGGCTTTGGATTTATTAAATGGTGCATTTTTTTCTTCCTTTAAGCCCCACTCATCAGATGGTGTTGAGGTACCTACTATGCACCAGCGCTAGAACAGACACGGGGTCCCCAGTGCTCCATAATGCACATATGTCCTGGCCTCACTGCCACGCGTTTGTTCCTGCTTCTACACCAAAAGAATGCGTCAGTGGGGCTCAGAACGGGACAGTGAGCCCAGCATTCCTGGGAGGGGGCTGGAGTGGCATATGCCGGGAGAGAAGGAAGAGCTGTGTGCTGCTGGCCAGGACACCCTGCCGCCTGTGGGGCCCTCATGGCAGCCTGCAGGACTGGCCACGTTCTTTAGTGCTTTTTCTGTCCTGCTGTGAAATTAAAAAGAAAAAAAATACATTTTTTATGCTCTTCTCTTCAAGTCCTAAGTATCACAAAAAGTCCCCAACTCCCAACTACAGAAGAGGAGGTTAAGTGCTGATGAAGAGTGAGATATTATCTTTGAGGAGCAAGAAAATCCATGCTAAGAAAGTGAAGGTAATTGTTGCTCTCTGAGCATTCTTTTAATATTTTTTTCTTCTAATGGACGACTTAATATGCATTGCTTAGATCCTACAAAGTTAGTTAATAGAGCAAAAAAATTCTTCCAGTTGTGCGGCTATGATAAGGTTAAGTTTTAATATTTCTCCTATACCTTCTGTGGGGAATAGATTCTGCCATCTAGTCAACATCTTGACGTATGAAATACCTTTTTTAATAATTTAAATGTGGAAAAATGACAAATCACTGTGAACAAAATTGAGTTCAGTTTTCAGAAGGCAGACTTCAGCATCTCTGCATTTCCAGGGTGGGATCTGTCTCTCTGTCGAACTCGCTTCTGGGTCATGAGGGTCAAACCAGAACTCAGCCCATCTGGACGAGCAAAGCCACGGAAGAGACTCCAGCTGCTCTGTTCGGCTCTCCTCGTTCATCAACCATCTCTTAATCTTCTTTTTTTTCCTTTGCAGACTGTAAACCAAAAGTGCTTTTGTCTTTTGCTAAATAAAATGTCACAAGGACACACACATGGGAGTGGGGAGCAAAGCCGTGTGCAGGCGGCTCTTCACCTGAGCTCACTCCATGGGCGTCTGGAGACTGACCATGTTGCTCCTCTGTCCTTGGTTAACGGGTGTCTGGGGCTCAGCCCTGCAGTCAAAGCTTCGGTTTGCCGAGGGCATTTTCCCTTTGCAGGGGTGGGTATTTTGAATGTGCACACACAGCGGCAGGACATATACTTTAGATCACAAAGGGATTAGTCAAAGGCGGCATCTCCACCTCCAGACTGCACAGAGGGAGACAGACGAAGCTTTGGAGTGAGTAGGTCTCCTCGCAGTCAGCCCTCATCCTCCATTCAAATCTGGTGCCGAGTTTATATTATGAATAAAAGGACTTAAGTTGCTTTTCCTAAAACTGCTAATAGCGTGTGTTTAAAGCATTCCCTTTTTCAGCAGTTATATTTACTATTTTTATACTACACAATAGTCTGATTGTTTGCTGTTGGCCAACAAATCATCTCAGAGTATGCATCTGTTTTAAGATAAACAAGGAACAACAGACTTCCTGGTACTTTTAAGCACAAATGTTGCAGAACACAGAGGCTGGGCAGGTTTCCACTGATTACTGTACTGACAAATAATCTTTGGAAATTTTGAGCTTGTAATCATGGCCAAATTGCTTAATTCATATGCAGCATCACTAAAGGAATTCAGTTTGGGGGTTTATTTCCATTTAAATATTTAAAATTTGTTCTTTAATGTAGCTTCTTCTCCAGCCCCATAAAATTAACCAAACCACAGAACGATTTCTGAAAATAAGGTGGTACCAAAATCTGAAATTTAAAAACACAATTTCATTGTTGAAAAATTCAGCACTGTAATTGTGCCTGCTTTGTGCAATAAGATGCATTTCTTCTTTTCCAATCTTTTTTTCTCTTTAATAAGTTTTCCAATATTTAATTTGGCTTGATCTTATTTTTAATATTTTTTACCCTTTCACTCTAAAGAAAAAAAAGGCAAGTGGATATCGTGATGGGTGCAGTTATGCTGAATAATTGGATGGGAGGACATGCCAGGCGATCTCCAGCCCCAGGGAGCCAGACGCCCACGCCTCCCTCTGCCTCGTTCTCACAGACACATTTGTGAGGTGATTAACTCAGGAATTCACGCTGCTCAAAGTAACTACAGTGGTGAGTGTTTTGACCGTTTTGATGTAGAAATCTAGGAAAACACCAGAAAAATCAGGGGCAGAGGCCCGAAATCCCTGGCAGGCTTTGGGCGGTAATAAACACACGGCAGGCTACAAAAGCAGGTGATTTAAAGGAAGGCAAGTGTTTCAGCACAGCTGGTATTTTAAAATCTGACATTATTTTCAGTATTTATTTTAAATCTCAATGCTTAAATTGATTTAAGAAGGTCAAAGAATATGCTCCACTTTCCCTCTCACATGTAGAGAATCAGGATGACCCTCAAAAAGAAAGGAAGAATTGCCATTCGTCGGCTTTGAAAAGAGGAAGAAAGTTACGTGCACCGTCCACCGAGGAATGAATGACACCCTGATTCTGAGCATCAAGGAAGCAGCAATGGGAAATAAAATAGATGCTGTATGTGAATTTTTTCCAGACAAGGTTGTCCCAGAACCAGGTGCTCACCCAGTCCTTTTGAGGTTGGTGGGCTTTACTGATGGGGCTGCAGAAGCTCCTTGCGTTTCCTGGCTGTACTGTATGTAAACTGAGGTGTGCATTCTTACCGCTTGTCAAAACAATCCTGAAATCCCATTTTCCTTTAATAAAGTATAGTTTTGTCCTCCAGATGTATGCTTGAATAAGATGTCATACTCTGTTTTTGTTCCGGATTGCACCCTGCTGATGTTCTTAGGCAGCAAGAAAATTACCTTATTGAAACATATTGCTGGGAGAGACTACGGTGCCAAATTTTGCATTGGTATTACACACATGACATATTCAGAGACCTTTGAGTAAGACTATGAATATCAAGTGATTGAAAAGATTATACAGGCTCGGGTTTTTTTCTTGGGGTATAAAAGGTTGTGGTTCTGGATGAGTGTCTTTCAGATCAATATAATTATGTCATAAAAACATGTCACAAAAGAGTTTACTTCACAGCCTTTCACACTTGCCTGCCTTCACACCGCTTGGTATTCTGTGTGGAGTTGCCTCTGGTAGTGGCAATCGTCTTGTGGGGGTATGTGCAATTCCTAGTTTCCTGTGCACACACAGGTCTTCTGGATTCCGTCTATCATCCAGTGAATAATTCCTGGCATCCAGGACTCAGTGGAGGTGTGGAGATGCCACCCCCCCACCTCACACACACACACACACACACACACACAAACGGAATATGTGGAAGTGTGGCTTACTGCTGTTTGAATAATCCAGAGGCTGCTAAAACTGTAGGTGAGAGGCTGAAAGAGAGGGTTGAGGGAGCTGGCTGTGGACTCTCTCTTCCCCTAGATGGACTTGGCCACACGTGCTGATGTGAGACCCCAGGGTCGTCCCCCTCCTCCAACCAAACCCCCAAGGCCAGTCCCAGTGTCCTCTCCTGACAACATGGAGTTGCGTTGATCCCTGCTTCTGGCTCTGAAGAAGAGGCCCTGTGAGCCACAGTGCCAGGAGTGAGTGTCTAGCGGGAAGGAGACACGAGGGAGAGGGGACCCTTGGAAGCAGCAAACAGGAGTTGGACGAGACTCACACTAATTTGTTCCTCTGGTCACTGACTACAGATGCTCATTAGCAATGGTCTCAAGTTAAAATGAGATCATCTCATATTGGAAGTCATTCAATTCTTCAGTCCACTTCTAAGTGGATGTCGAGCTCATGAATTCAAAAGTATATTTTCTGGGCAAATATCTTGGCTTTTTTGCAGGGAAAATGGGGAGGGGTGACATTTTCACTTCAAGACAGAATGATTTTTCTTTTAAAAGAACACAAACGCACAAACTCAAGCTGTCCTCCAACAATTTCCAGCTTCTTGGTCCATGTGAGTGGCACCCATCATATTCATTACTTAAAGGAGGAAGTGAAATATTTAGAACCAGAAGTGTCAGACCCAAACAGGGGCTGTGCTTCCTGCCCAGCCGCCACCTCGGTTTGGCAGCCACCTTCCTTCAGAATCCTCCCACTGTTGATTTCTAAACTGCCCCATGCTCAGAAATATGAAGAGACAGAGAACCTTCCAGAACTGGAACTCTCCTCACTTTCCAGAGGCAATTGAAACCCCAAATAATAGCTCTTGCACTTTGCCTCTTTTTGAAGAAGGTTTTCACTTTCTCTCTTTCTATTATGTCTCTCTGTCTTTCTTCTCCCATTTCTAGCTCATTTGTTTCCTTTTTTCATTATTTTTTGGTCACCAGGACTTGACTTCTCCACCTCTCCTTCACTGACCATTGCAGAGTGGTGGGCGGTCAGCAGGGCCACTGTGTCTGAGAGAGGTACAGGAAACCTGGCCTCAGAGTCAGCCAAGCAGGCAGGACAGCACCTGCCATTTGAATGATGAGCAAAAAATTTTCCTTTTAGGAAAACAACCAGAATATAATGTAAATGCTCTATGTTGCTTTTGTTCAATGCTTCGTTACTCCGTTAAACTAACCCACTAGAAAGGAAAGCTGTGATGAACACAGGAGTGTTCCAAACACCCTAGTTCACCACACAGCAATGGTCTTCTCCTGAGGCATCTTCCGGAACACGCCCTTCCCGTACATTGGTGGAAACATCATCCTCCTCTCGAGCAAGTCTTCACGTGGTATGAAATGCTCTTCCTCAGGACTCTTGGTGTCACAATCTGTTTTGGTCACTTTTGCTCAAGCAGCTGTGAACATGGGTGGTTTGAGGCCAGAGAGCAAAAGCTTGCAGGCACCTGGGCTCCCTAGACAGCAGAATGCCCATGTGTGCATGAAGTTCGGCCCTCCACATAAACATCTTGACAAGAACATTCCCTTTCTCAGCACATGATTGTACGTATCCTGATTGAAATGATAGGGGAGAAAAGGCTGAACACAACTGTGTAGCTCATTCATTGCAACATCAAGGGTCCATTTTGCCACCAGTGCGGAAATCCCTCCCCTCATAAAAGTGGATCCCTTCTTTGCCTTTCCGTCTTATAAATGTGTACATCACGCAGGATTATCTGCTCTCCTGTGCTTATTATTCCATTCTGTTCACTTTATAGAAATGAAAGTCCTCTCCATTACTTCCTCTGTTTCTAAGTGGTGAATGCATTTCCTGGTGATTTTATTACATGGGTGTTTATAAAGGTAAATCTTTCCAGCAGATTCACTCCCCCAGAGGATGGATCTATCCATCAGGGCCTTGCACGTGAGCCCGGCATGGATAGAGATGGTATCGCTCACTCACTTCCTCCTCCAGTGAGTGTTGACTTGGGTCCAGTGCCCATATAGACATGGCAGGCATCATCTGTCCAGGTCTGGACCCTGAGCCAGCCAGAGGCTGGGAGTCCTGTGTGTCCTGCACAGTTCTGCGTTCTCAGTGCTCTCACCCTCTCCTTTACTTTTGTGGGTGATTTTTCATCTAAACCCTGTGTGTGTTTCTCACTATGTGATTAAACGTCCAGAACAGTGTTTATCCTCCCCTTCTGCAATATCCGGACTCATGGAAGCCCCTTACAGGGCACAGGCATTTTAACAAATGCTCCTTGTGTCTGTGCTTTTAAAGTCACCCCTGCTCTTAACAGCTGCTTCTGCACCCCCTCTGCCCCTACAGTTGGGTCATAAATCACAGTGCCAGGCCAGCCCCTCTGTTTTGCTTCTGACTTGTGCTACCACACAGTCATGAAGACACTCCACGCAGGTGCTTCCCCAGCTTTCCCTTCCCTAGAAATGTGGCTTCCGAGATTTCAGCACTAGCGCGGGCGTGCTGTCACACTCCTGGAGCTGGCTTTGTGAACACTGTACAGAACATTCAGAGTTGGTGGGGTCTTTCGTCATCAGTGGGAAACAGGACATGGTGCAGGTCATGGGTGCCAGCCCGAAATGTGAAGAGGGCGGTGTTGCTCAGATCAAGAGGGTCTCACATGTGCTGCTGGGGAGGGGGTGAGGGGGGAGGACCACCACGGAGAGCTTAGAGCTACACATAGGGCTCGGGTGGGTGTCAGGGTGAGATTTCTGAGATAATAAGTCTCATTACACCTCCGAGGTTGGCTACCCAGAAACCCAGCTACCTTAGGGGGGTAAATATAATGTAAAGAGGAGAGGAGACTAGTGCGGGGAAATGAAGGCTGCAGCTGCTTCCCAGCACAAAAGGTCCTGCGAGGGCACCCGCAGCCTCCCTCCAGAACGCAGCCGCTCTCCTGGGGACGGAAGGAAAGTTCAAGCACTGGGGCCCTAGCAGTGGGAGACCAGTCACGTGGGTGGCATCATGAAATTTTACTGCAAGATATCCTTTTTTTCTTATTTGAAAAGACAAATTATTAGCATTTTTAAACAATTTCAATATGTTTAATGGCTGAAAGTTAAGCTCAAACTGTTCCGCTTACTGAATAAAGTGCTAGGTCTGTAAACAGGAATCTTAAGTTACCCCAAGAGTACACTCATTTTAAATTTTACTTGAAAGCGGGATGTACGTTTATTACAATTTCAAACAAAATGCTAATGCCATTAAACAAATGAGGTTTAGGCAAATTAACTGCATTTTAATATTCTGAAAGCCTATGATATAGGACATTGTGTTACGAAACATTGGCTAGAAGTATCAGTTGCAAGGGGATTTTCATTGCTGTGAATCTCAGGAGAATATTTGTAATTAGTATCATTTGCCTAATACTTCAGGTTAATTAGAATATTTAATTGAATAGCTGTAATCTTCAGAGATGACTATATTATGATCAAATTAGCACCATCCCCACGCACGCTGATCACAGGGCGGCAGCCTGCCTCACTTCTGCTATCTATTCAGCCCTCTGGAGCGTTCAGCAACATAAGAAAAAATCTGTTTCTTACACTTTTGAATTTTAATGATCCATTTGAACTCTGCCATCAACATTTAATTATTCTAGAAAAAAACAAGTCCCAACCATGACTCCCATATGGCATGTTGGCAAATACTCTTGCCCACAGTGGCGCCTGCACCTCTCCCTGGCAGCTCTGAGAAGAGATTTAACACAGCCTCTTCTCCCCCTGAATGCAAGGGCTTCTTTTTTAATAGTGTTTGCAAATACAGACCAGATGAAGCCTCACAGAAGAGGTTACTAGGATACTATTGAAGCGCTATTAGGAACAGATGAATTGAGTTTTAGAATGCGACAATGGGTTTAATCCTGTCATGTCTCCGCTGGACCTTCTGTACGGTGTCCAGAAGGTCTGGGGAGTCAGGTGCCTGTTTGGGTAAACCCCGTTAGCCGGAAATGTCATTTTTTTAAGACATGGAGGGGGGCAGCACTGGGGAGGTGTTTATACAAAAATCTTCATCTTGACTTGAGAGGTACGGTCCGGACCCTCTTAAGTGGTAGGATTTCACCATATACACACATCTCTCATATACACACATCTGTACATGTCGGCATCATGTACCATCCAAACAATTTGAAAATTAGAGAATCATCGTGGAGTGATTCAAGAGCTGTGGAAACATATTTACGGCAACAACTACAGTTTGTCAAAAACTCAGACTCAGTCCCAGTGACTTCCGTAGCCTAAGGCTATTCTATGAGCACGTCATGAAATCCTGTGAAGGGGAAGCTTCCCAGGCTTCGATGTGTGGATGCAGAGACATTTCAGAGCCCCAGGAAGTGCTTTCCCCAAGGACCAGGGCTTGGAAGGTCAGCTCCATGCAATAAGCCAAAAAAGGTTCAGAAGGGAACATGATTTAAATGTTGGGGCAGTGTCCCATGACATAGAGCCCCATTAGATTTCAGCCCTTTCAAATGGCTCATAGTGTAAGTACTAAGCCCCTTCACAGGGAAGGGGGTTTGCAGGGAAACTGGGAATGAGCAGGTGAAGGAGGGATGGAATCAGCTGATATTTAACAAAACAATTTGTTTGCATGACCGTTATTAGTTTTCTTCCTAGATAATCTTTTTCATCCTTTTTGCAAGAACTATATATCTTCAGAGAATTCCAGAGGGCACTAAACACACACACACACACATATGAAGGTGAGCTTTTAAAAATAGAGATCATATTTTGCTTTGAAATTAATAGAAGAGCTGAAATTGAGAATTGATTTTAGCTGTGCTGGTAAATACCAGTGAGAGGAGTTAACCATGGGGAAACGTCACCTAGAGATTTATGTCATGATTTGCTAACAAGAGTTACAATAGCTGCTTATGGTTCATGGCACTGGCAAAATGCAGTTTTATTGGCACATGAATGGTTGGCAATATGATAAATATGAACAGTAGTGGTCACTAATAGTGAGTAACATATTTACCCAAATTCTTGAAGGTGTTCTTCATTGATATTAGATATTATGGAGGGAAAAAATGTACTAGCTGTAAAAGCTGGAACGTCTTGAAGGAAAGAGGATGAATGATACAGCATGAGTCAGAGAAAATCATCCAGGAGTGTGAAGAGCCTTAATTTGAATAGAGGCAGAATAAGCTTTTCGTAGTGAGAGGGGGGCTGGAAGGGGAGAGGCTGCGTGCCGACGGGCTGTCCGGAATCTCTGCTGCGTGTGAGTCACTGCTGGTGTAGCCGGCTGAGGACACAGAATTAAAGGAGTGACACTTCCACTCAGACCCTGAGTACCACCAATTTTATTTGCAAATCTCTTCCAAATAATGATTTAAAATCCATTCTTAAGCAGCTGTTTAAAAGTACCTTGAGAATACATTCTAATGGCTTAATGTGCTGCATAATTGAAGCTTTCTTGTATGAAATCTTGAAAAATTATTGACTACAGAAATCGTGCATGACATGAGAGAATGGAGTCTTGCATGATCTATAAATTTGAGCTTAAAATTTTTGTGTGCAAAACCAGTTCTACTTTTTGTGAGCTAGTGTTATATTTATATAGATATTTCAAAGTATTCATAGGTATATTTTAAATTTTTTTCCACTCCTGAAATTTGGTGAGCATCTGCTGAAACCCATTACAGGCAATCGCTAATCCTGAATAGCAACGCCGTGATGTACTGTCTTCTTAGTGGAGGTGCTCCCCACACATGCAAAATTCTTCCAGAATTAAAAAATCTGCTCCACTAATTGTGGAACAAATTTTCCACAACCCTCTTTGAGAATCCAGCTCTAAGTATTCTCCCATCTATTAAACAGATGGCAGATAAGATTGTAAACATATTTGCTTCATATTGAATAGATAGTTTCTGGCATAATACTAATTAACAAATTAAATGACTGACTTTCTGCATCACATTAGAGTTAAAACCACTTTGTAAGTTTGTCTTGGGTAGTTATTTACTTTGACAATAGCATGCAGTGAAACACTGTTAAATGTTTTCCCAGGAACATTATGCATTGAGCAGTTTTCTTTTTTAAAACTCCATATTTTATTATAATTCATTTGACTTTCATTACAGTCACTCATTACAAAATGTATGTGCATTTAATCCATCTCTGAGGGCTGCATATTTTCACATCCCATTCACGATCATTGTGATTACGTCTTTTGGTCTAGGCAAGGATGCGTGGAACAAGGCATTGCCTATTCTCGTTCCTCATATTTTAGGTGGGACTATGCAGGAAAGAGACTTCTAACGTACTATAGTGGCAGCGAAGCTGTTGAGGAATGCTTCTGTTTAACTCATTTGGAAAGATAGCGCCTTGCTGTTCTGCAGCTTTGTGGATGTGAGTGAAATCAGTCCAAGCCGATTAGACAAGGCTGCTGCTTGTTATTCAGAAACATCTGAAAAGGCTTAGCTAATTGCTGTTCATTCTGGGCCCCAGTGAGCTCATCTACAAAATGGGAGCAAAAATTTACCCCCTGTTGTCATGGGAAGCACCTTGATTGTCAAATTTAAAAATGCATGGGAGAGGACTTTGGGAGGTGGATGTGTGGTTAGGGGCCCAGTAACGTTAGGTGATTGTACCACCTAGAGGTCTGCACTCCAGAGTGGAAAGGGTGGGGAGGAAGAAATGGAGCAAATTATCTAGAACAATCTACACACCTCAGTGCCCCTGTATTTTGTGGGAAATGAATTTCAGCCTGAATTATCCAGGAATCCAGGTTCCTTACCTCCATGTATATAGTTTATATGCTTAGCCATAAAGAATATTTCTCTTTCTTTTTTTGGCACAATTTATAATAATTTAAAAAACAAACATTCATTTAAAGAAAATAACCTGAGAAGTCCACATCTGGAGATAACTGCAAACAAGGGGCAAACCTGGGCAGAAACATTTGGGCAAAAAGACCCAGGACAGGAGCCGCACCCACCCTTACCCAAGTCATCTTTCTGGGAAGACTTGGCAAAGATTCGCATTCAACCCGTTAAATCGCCAGGTTGTTGATCAGCAGTAGGCTACCTCAATAAATGAGGTGCACACAACATTGGGCAAAAATAATTTGTTATATGATCAGCAAAATGTGACTCCACATGCTATGACCGGAGACTTACGGTATAACCACAGCATTCCCAAGGGCAAGTAAAAGTATCCCTCTCTGGAAGTCAGTGGTATCATTCAAGCAAGAATTTCCAGCAGTCTGTAAACAAGTGGAAATTGATGATGAATAGTTGGCTCGAGCAGAAAAGCAAACCCCAAATTATCTCATTTTCCTAACTTGTTCAAATTTCTGAAAGCAAGCAAAAAGATTCTACCCTCAGGTAACTCAAGGCAGCACCCACCATCCTGTGTGCCTTGAACCCAGATTCAACATCTGATATGCATTAGTATTTCCACTTTATGCTGCAGGTGTAGTGTGAAGAGTGGATCATATGAGGCTTGGGAATATTCTTAATCGAAGGTTGTTTTTCTTCCTGCTCTGTGGACGCCTCACTTGGTATGATGGAGCTGTACTGGTTCAAGGTCTTCCTTCAGATGGCACCTTTATAGACTGGAGAAAAATGGAAGCGATCCACCCAATGCATCACCTATACTTCAAGATCATGTGTATGAAACAACATAAAAGTGCCTTTCAATGGAAATTATTATTATTATTATTTGAGACTGAGTCTCACTCTGTCTCCCAGGCTGGAGTGCAGTGGCATGATCTTGGCTCACTGCAACCTATGCCTCCCAGGTTCCTCCTGCCTCAGCCTCCCAAGTAGCTGAGATTATAGGCATGTGCCACCACACCTGGCTAATTTTTGTATTTTTAGTAGAGACGGGGTTTTCCCATGTTGGCCAGGTTGGTCTTGAACTCCTGACTTCAGGTGATCTGCCCACCTTGGCCTCCCAAAATGCTGAGATTATAGGCGTAAGCCACTGCACCCTGCCATGGAAATTATGATTGAATTATTTACATCTCATTATTCTTCTTTTCAATGCCAAATATTTTTAGAAAATGTGCTATGTAAGTGATTACTTCAAAGAATAGACTGTCACGTATTGAGATGAATATGGTCTCTCCTACTTTTGGAAAATTTTTTAGAAAGTGGGACACATTGTCCTGATTAGAACCCAGAGGAAGGGGCAGCCAAGTTTATGAAGCAGAAAGAGGAGAATACGCCAACACATCTGACCTGAAGAGGGGGAAGCAGTCACTGTAGGCAGGACACCTGTGATTTGGTGTCCTGTGCTGTCCAACACCTGTGGTTGGAACCTGTGATTGGAACCTGTGCTGTTGGACACCTGTGATTGGAACCTGTGCTGTTCTCCCCACAGCACCACATCAGTCTCTGTGGCATACATCATAATGTGGTGGAAAGAAAGGTTTTTATCTGAAACTTGGATTTGAGTCTCAGCTTTAATGGGTGAAGTTTGGTAATTCATTCAATAAACCTGACCCCAATATTCTATACATGATGGAGAAGAGAATAAACGCTCTGCTTTCTTGGATAAAGTTATGTATTGGAAAGCACACCGTGTTTATCCATTTTTATCAATTAACAGTTTTTCTAATGAAATGCATCTTGAGTTTTGCTTTTTAAAAGATGTATTTGTTAAAGGAACACATTTGTAAAAGTGTGCAACCAAAGTTCAGAGAGATTATGTAATTCTGCACAGAGAGTGGACATTGTGAGACACTTGGAGTTGCTCAGGTAAGGTGGGTCAGAGCTCTGCAGGGCAGCCTCAGTTCTTAATTTCATGCTGAAGAGTGTGCTTAGAGAACTGCATTAATTTCCTTTTATTGTTGTTTTTTCATAAAGTATGAGCAGGAAATGTGTGATGGTTTCGTTTGTTTGTTTTTTCTTAGAGTGGGGGATTGCACAGCAAGGACCGAACCAAGAGTTTAAAAAATCAAGTTTTCAGCCTGGCGCTGCCCTGATGCGTGGTGTGCTCTTGAGTGAGTTTTTAGGTCTCCCAGGAAGACCCAGTTAATTTATTAAATGAGAGGCCTGAACTCTGAACTAGATGATTTTTAAGGTCCATTCAACATACATTTTACATTTAAGAAATTAGAAAAGCTCATTTTCACGAAGCAGTAATAAGAGTGTTGAATGACAGGCTAAGCATCTGTGTACATCCTGGACGTATTTGATTTCCTCTCTTGGACAAGTCACGTATGCCTGTTGTAAGAAGCATTTAACTTCCTAGGGGTAAGAAGCACATTTTTATTTAAATATGATACAGGAAAAATGTGATTTCCACAAGTGATCCTAGCTTTTCACACTTTATCCATTCTTTTCCTTTTGATAAAATCCACAGGAAAGATCTCAAATTTCCACACTGATGCAATCAGAAAATAAAATGCTAAAATGTTAAATCCACAAAGTAAAAAGTCAATGCACATAAAATCAAAAATTATATTTATGAACACAAGTTGTTTTGGCAAGTAAACCATCTTTGATTAGCCAAGTAAAATATCCATCTTTATCTATCTATCTATCTAGGTATCCATCCATCCGTCTATCACCTACCTGTCTCTCTGTGTTGTAGTCCATGCCCCAAGCCATCAGAATGTCTGAATTTATATTATTTCCAATAATTGTCTCAGCTTTATTTTAAGCACAATATGAAATATGAAAAGTCTGATACTTTGGTAAATGAAAAAACAAACAAATGCAAACTTAGAAAAAAAAATTAGCTTTGAATCAAACACAATGTTCCTACATGTGGACCATCAGTGGTGTCCTATATACATTTATTTATGAAGAATTCTTGAAAGCAATAAAAATTCGGTAATAGATTACCGGTACTAATAATATTTTCAAATGATTCTCTAACAATTTATAATGAAAATGATAAAACAAAGATTTATTAATTATTAGAGGTTAGAGTTGTCCTTCAAATAATATTGCACTTGCATGGGCAAGGTTTTAGGTTTATTTATGGTTTTGGTTGTTGTTGTTGTTTTAACTAAAACAGTTTCTTCAGGATATCGAAGTGTGCTTAGAAGCCTACTTAATCTTCAAAAAATGATGAGGCAGATAACGTGCTACCTTTGGGGAAATAATTGACAGCTAATCAAAACTTTAAGGGAAAAACTCAAGTAAAATATGTCTATCAACTTAACAAGTGATTTGTCTACTCATAACACACTCTACACTTCCTAAGTGGCATCCGTATGAAAATATCAGACGTCAGGTTTGAATATGTTATTAAAGATGACACTTAGGGACCATAGACTTGTAAAAATGATTAACAATGCCTTTTAATTTAAAATTTATTTCCATGAAATCAGGGAAGATCTAAAATCTAAGTGAAATAAGAATGGGAGTGAACAATTCCTCATATTTATAGAGAGGAGGAAAGAGACATAATAATCCACAAATAGTTATCATTTTAATTATGGGATGACTGCTTTTGGACATAGAAGAGAGCAATATAATGATTATTGTATTGATTATCCCATAAAAATTTAAATAAGTCAAACTAAAATATAAATATATGATAAAAATTTAATTTGATAAAAAACTTTAATAATATAGAGATGTATAAAAATTAGATAATTTGGTTGTTTAGGTTGTTTGGGGATATTTGTTTGTTTAGGCTTGAAATAACTAGTATTTTTCTGAGATCTACCCAGTAAACCAGATTGATTTCGCTTTACTCAAAACTGATTTAGCCAAGTCAGTTTCAATCATGGACTAAATAATCCTTTTGTTCTTAATTATCTTCTGCAATTTGCTGTAAGTTCATAATCTTTGTGTATTAAAAAACTGTACTTAAATTTTAAAAGAATGGAAACAACTGATCTCTTTAGGAAACAAAGTTAGTTCAGCCTCCCAGGCTTTCAGGTTTGGGATGCAATGCACGGTTGTGCAGTTTGCACATTGCAACCCCGGCCGGGGTATGACTCACATGACGGCCTGTGGCGATGGCCCCTGAGGGTTGATGAGATGAGGCCTGTGGTGCATGCTCACTCGCCCTGATTCTGGTGAGGCTGATGATACAAGAGACATGAGACATTGAGACTCTTCATGGGTGCAGACACACTAGGAAGTGCACAATGCCTTCTGCAGCCAGGAGACCAAAGAGCTTCGTGGCCCCTGCATTGCCTCCCTCAGGCACTTCCCCCAGGAGAGGATGCCCATCTGCTGCCCTCAATACTTGTCCCGCCCATCGCAGCCTGCCTTGGTTTTTGCTTTCTCCCATTTGCACACTTACGCCCTCCTCACACACCCCCAGTGTCACCATTGACAGTGAAGGGCAGGAGAAGGAGTCCTGAATTGGAATGTGTGGAGATCACATGGAGGGAGAGGGAGCAAAAGAGTGGGGGAGGCTCCAGGCTCTTTTTATCAGCAGCTCACAATGGAACTAATACAGTGAGAGTTCACTGATTACCTTAAGGACAGCACCAAGCCAGTCATGAGGGATCCACCCCCATGGGCCAAAGACATCCTACTAGGTTCCAACTCCAATATTAGGGAACACATTTCAACATGAGATTTGGAGGGTCTGCATCAATGTCTTTTGAGGTTCCTTTCAGTGAAGATGTGCTAAAGTTTTATTGCTTTACAGATTACCATCTCAAAATCTAATGTAGAAATTATATAATAATAACCAAAAGCAACTGAGTCAATTTTGTGCAGGTGATTATTCATTTACATGAGTTCATTTTATTTATTCTTGGATAATTTGGTAACGTGTCCATGGTACGTGGAACCTCAAAGTGTATAAGAGAGGTAGGCTCTAAATCCAGGTCAGCTTGGTGCCGAAGTCTGCTCTCTTAACCAGTCTGCATGTTACCTTGTGGGAGTGTTTGGGCAGTTGACTGTGACAGTAAAAGCTTGGTTTTATTTGGGATTGCTACACAAATATGTCAGGACTGACTGCCCATCAGTGATGGAATGCTGCAAAGCTAGGCCAAGGTCTGGGAAGATGCCAGAGAAGAAGGAAGCAGGGGACTGGGGTAAGCAGGTTGTATGGGTCCATTCTCATGCTGCTATGAAGAACTGCCCGATATTAGATAATTTACAAAGGAAAGAGGTTTAATTAACACATAGTTCTGCATGGCTGGAGAGACCTCAGGAAACTTACAATCATGGCAGAAGGTGAAGGGGAAGCAAGGAATCTTCACAAGGTGGCAGGAAGCAGGAGTGCCGAGCAATGGGGGAAGAGTCCCCTGTAAAACCATCAGATCTCGTTGGAACTCTCTCACTATCACTAGAACAGCATGGGAGAAACTGCTCTCAAGATTCAATCACCTGTACCTGGTTTCTCCCTTGAGGCAATTCAAGATGGGATTTGGGTGGGGATACAAAGCCTAACCATATCGCAGGTACTTGGAAACTTCTCTGAGACCCAGAGAAGGGTCACTCACTGCATTGGCCTGGGCAGACCCTTTTCTTTCTGACTCAAGCAGCTGATTGTTATCTTTACAATCCAAGTTCTCTCAATAGGTTTAGCTCATAGTGAATTTCTATTTGGAGGAGAAAGAAATTTCTCCACCCACAGACCTTGATTAACCCCCCATGGAGAACTTAATACAGTTTCTCCTTTTCTCAAGTGTCAAGAAAAGTAAAGATTGGAATTTGGCCCAGATTACCAAAAATTTTCTTATGACCAACTTTGGATGGTGAATATTTTAAAATTTTCGAGGACAAATGCCAAAATACAATAACAAGTGAAGGTTGCAGTGCAAAAGAAATGTTACATTTGTGAAGGCTTAGGTAGCATTAGCTCTCTAAATAGTAAAAGAAATGATGTCGTCATCATGGGAGTGAAACTTCCGTTTGAAAACTGTAGGCTGTGACAAATTTCAATTTTCTTATCAATGCTCTTTATTTGCCATTTGCCAAATGAACTTTATTTTAAATAATTATTATTTTATGCAATATTTAACATTTAAATACTAAAGTAATAACATTACTTTACAAAACAATAGTATCATTATCATCTTCACCATAATCTCCTTATCACTATAAAAATAGTCATAAGTGATGTAGTCACCCCAAATTTTCTTTTCACACAACCATACTGTGTTCATTCTGAAAGAAACCGGAAGCATATCTAGTGCAGACATCTCATGATTAAAACTATAAATAATTTTTAAACAACGTTTTTTCTGAGTATGATTAAAATATAAGAATGGAAGAATTATTTATTTAATGACTACACATGTTCAATTTGTTCCTGTGATTTGAGGTTGTTTAAATTTATTGAATGTAACTGATCTTATAATAATGATCTATCTACCTACTCAGCTAGCTAAGTATAATTCCATATATTTAACTCTGTGTGTAGGTCTGAGCACTTCTTTAAAATAGATTACTGACACTGGAATTAATATGGAAACATGCAAGAATGCTGTTAAGCTGGGTGTGTTAGTCCATTCTCATACTGCTATGAAGAAATACCCAAGACTGAGTAATTTATACAAAAAAAGAGGTTTAATGGACTCACAGTTCCACATGTCTGGTGAGGCCTCACAATCATGGTGGAAGGCAAAAGAGAAGCAAAGTCACATGTTACATTTTGACAGGCAAGACAGCTTGTGCAGGGGAACTCCCCTTTATAAAACCATCGGATCTCATGAGACTTACTATCAGAAGAACAGCATGGGAAAGACCCACCCCTATGATTCAATTACCTCCCACCGGGTCCCTCCCACATCACTTAGGGATTATAGAAGGTACAATTCAAATGAGATTTGGGTGGGGACACAGCCAAACCATGTCATTGGGCTGGGTTTGGTTCATACTCACTAGTTACTGCCAGATATTGCCTAAGTTTTATGTAGTATTAGACACATGGACAAAAATCAGAATTTCTACTTTAATAAGTGGTCAGATCTAAAAAAAAAAATTTAAAAATGAGTGCTGTGTAATTGTTGCAGACATTTCCAGAATTCCTGTAACAAACACTTTCTACAAATCAGCATCCAGAGTGCTCCATGGTAAACTGATGGAGCATGGGGAGCTGACGTTGCACAGCTGAGTATCAGCTGTGAGGGGCTCAACTTTCTCTTATGGTGTTGGGAGACATGACTGTCTCTCCTACCTTGGTTTTCCTTCAAGTGGTAATGTGGCCTGTGAGACACAAAAACTGCTATGCCACCCATAGTCAGGAGCAGTGAGAAGCATGAGAAATTAGAGGTCAGGTGGATGCAGGTGTGGAAATCAGAAGCTGTGAGTAGTATGAACTTCTTATCTACAGTGGCTTTGTCAGTTACTGTATGTTATGAGTCTGTAGCTCTTTATTTACAATATTATTAGTTGTTAATGCTTGTTTATTTTTGCAATAATCTTTTTGGAACCCAGAATTTTTAAAAGCACATATGTAATTTAAAAATCCAGTGCTTGGCTCACATATTTAATCCCAGCACTTTGGGAGACTGAGGCAGGTGGATTATCTGAAGTTAAGAATTCGAGACCAGCCTGGCCAACCTGTGGAAACCCTGTCTCTACCAAAAATACAAAAATTAGCTGGGCATGGTGGCAGGCACCTGTAATCCCAGCTACTTGGGAGGCTGAGGCAGGAGAATCACTTGAACCCTGGAAGCAGAGGTTGCTGTGAGCTGAGATCGTGCCACTGCACTCCAGCCTGGGTGACAGAGCGAGACTCCGTCTCGAAAAATAAATAAATAAATAAAATAAAAATTAAATAAATCCAGTGCTCACTTTCCAGTTTTCAAGAAATGCTGTGATACATGTAATTTGTACAAAATATTTAACATAATTTACCATCTCCTATGGAGGCAACAGTGATACTAACTTCACACAAATCTGAAAACACAAATCTACTGAAACAGTCTTAACCATCTTTCAAAAAACCTGATTGTATAGGAAATAATTTCTGCCCAAAGGTAATGATTTACCCTATGCAGCTGTGGATGGGATCTTTATATATTATTCTATGTAGTGTGACTTTCCTTTCCATGAAATGATATTCTACTAAGTTATTTTCAGGCATTTTTAGTCCCTTTTTTGTATACATGAAAGTGAAGCAACCGTTGTTGGCTGGTTAGCAAAATCAACCTGCAAAGTAACCAGTGTTGTTATTGGTTTAAATAGAAAAAACGGTTGTTATTTTCAGTAATGATCAACATTTTTATCCAATACTTTTATTTTCTTTAATCCAAAACTTTCTTAACTTCATCCTATTAAAAGTGAATGATGTGACGTTATTGTTAATGCTACAAATTTTGACAAAATTTTAACATTGATTATAAAATTATTTGCTTGGTGGTGATAATAAAAATGCAAATCTTGATGAAATGGGATTATGGTAAAAATAGTATTCTTACTAAATTGTGAAATATTTGAAGCATTAATGAGTGTAAAATGGGTTGTGCCTGCATAATTCACGCTCGTGTTCACAGAAGGTAAGATATTCTACTAATGGAAAGAGAAGTTATGGCTGTAAAAATTTAATAATATTTTATATTGTACAGAATAACTGAACTATAAATATTTTATAAAGAAATTAACATTGGATATAAAATATTTCAGCATAATAGTATAGACCATCTGTGTACACTTCCTATCATCAGACACAGTGCTTGTTTGATCATTAAAGGCTCTTCTGTATGTCAACCAAAGTGTCCTAAAATGATTTCAACTATTTAAAAAATAATTCCTCTAAACTATATTGCATTTTGTGCAAAATTATTTAGAAACAGTTAATAAGACAATTTAACCAAAACTTTGCCTAAAACTTCAGCTTTTGAGCCACACTATTGCCTGGCTCCCAACTCACCCACTCCAAACAAACAACTTGTAAAGAGGAAGGCAAAGGAACATATCCCCAAAAAGCAAGGCAGAAAGTGAACAAATTAAATGCTGAGAACTCAAAGAGTGTAGAAGATTTAATTTTGAAATTAGGTAATTGCATTCAGAATAAATCAACTTTTAATAAATGCCTTCTGATGCATTTTCTGTAATAATTAGATTCAGTTATATTCTGGGAAGAAATGAAATTGTAAAGGCCTGTAATTGTACATCATCCAAATTTGGCAGAATTTACAAAGGAGTCATAGAACCTTAATTTCAGAGCTTTTATTATGTTTTATTATGTTTATTTTTTATTTTTCCTCCTGAATAGAAAGGGAAAGGCAGTAGCTGAGAAAATAGAGGATTAAATACGTGTATATTTCAATATGAAAACATAAAATGGAGAATATCATTCATGTAAGAGAATTTTTTCTGAACCTGTCATGCATCTCAGTATTTACAAAGAAACTCTCTTCTCAAAAAAAGGTTGTTGAAAAAAATCAATTGAAAATGTCAATAATTTCAAATTCATTAGTCATAAAATTCAATGTTTGGAGAATGATTAAGAGATATTATATAAACATTCAAAGTAATAAGAAGTTTTAAAAACATTTTCAGAATAATAAGAAGACTGGTAAAAAGACAGAGATGCCTTAGAAATGGATGGCAGTCATGGGCCTGTCACTGGATTCCGTATGTAGTCATACCACTTAGGCTTATTTCGTGTAGAAATAATTAATATGTAGAAGAATTTTGTACAATTTGCTATAATGTATACAGATATATGTAGTTTAGATGTTTCAAAAGCTATTTTAGTCTTAACATAGTTTTTGAATTGAATTATGTTACAAGTTTATCCATAAAATTAAACCAAATAAATAAACACTTTAATGATGTGACTTGTTATTTTTATCCTTTCCTTTTACTCTGAAAAATATTGCTGATTGGGTGATAAATTTCATGGTCATATACCTTTATACCAGACCCTGTTGCAGCAATATGTTTAAAAGAAAACACCCAGACTTCCGTGTTCAAGTGGCATCTAGAGAGAAGCAAGAGACCTTGCTTCTATCCTGACCATAAGGATAGCCTGGACAAGCTACAAACCCATCAGAGGGCTGAAGGTGCATACTTCATGGACTTAAGTCTACAAATTAGCCAGTCATTTCCATGCAAGGAGAGAGCCTCAGCTCCTTCCACTTTTTGTGGAGCACCATATTGAAGGATTACAGAGAAACCAGTGGACTTTTAAAGGGCTTTTGTTGGCCGTGTGTAGGCTAGAATGACAGTTCAAAATCTCAAATCATCCTGAGTTACCTGCTTTCCAAAGGCAGGAGGAGTGCAGCAGAGACAGCTAAGCACAGGCGAGACAGCCAGAAACAGGACTGCAAGGAAAAGCAAACTCCCAGCAACCAACCACAACACAGCCTATAAAGGAGAAAAAGGCCTCCTGTGATGCAGAAAGACGCACCAGGACTTAAGAACAGAGGCGCATTTATAGCTCGCCAATACTTAGAGTTCAAGGCCTGCAGAAGGTAAATACCTGATCTTTCCTCCAAAACATCTGAAGTCACTGTTGATCAAAATCCAACTAGAGCTACAGCAAAGAAAAATGCCCAGTTCAACTGCAGATTAGGTGAACATGTGCCCCACTTTATCAGCCTGCAAGGAAAAGGGCATGCCATTTTTTAGGAAAATATTATTTATTTCAGTTTCGTCTGTTGTTTTATATACAATGTCTGGGACACAGTAAGAAATTAAAAGAAACAAGAAAAAGCAAGAAAATGTCACCCATGGTAAAGAGAGGAAGCAGTCAATAGAAGATGGAGAAGTCCAGGTATAGTATTATAAGTCATGAGCTTTAAAATTACTATGATATAGTGGAAAAGTTGGACAACATGAGTGAAAAGATAGAGAAGTTTACCAGAGAGATCAAAATGATCTCCCTACTAATCTTTACAAAAAATAAAAAGGAAACCTGAAGACGAGGCAATACAAATGATCCACACTAAATCACAAGTAATAGTAATAATGGCAAAAAACACAAGGCAACACAAATGATCCACACTAAATCGCAAATAATAACAATAATGGCAAAAAAAGAGGTAATATATATGATCCATATTAAGTCACAAATAATAATAATAATGGCAAAAAAGACAAGGAAATACAAATGATCCACACTAAATCACAAATAATAATAATAATGGCAAAAACAGTGATAGCAAGACCACACTAAATCACAAATAATAATAATGGCAAAAACAGTGATAACAAGATTGAGACTTGAGATTTGTGAGGCAGTATCACCTTAACATACACATAGTTGGAGATCCAGAAGAAAAAGAGTGGATAAGACAGGAAAAAAACCTATGAAAAGATAATGGCTATGATTTTTGAACAAATCAACCCAGTGATCCGGAAAATACATGAAACTCAATAAACAAATACAAATAAAGAAACCTACATCTGGGAAGACCATATTCAAACTGCTGAAAACCCAAGATAAATTAAAAATCTGAAAAGCAAAATAAACAGTAATACAAAAGAAAACTGATTTTCAACCACAAAAATAAATGGAAGCAAGAAGATAATAGTTGATAATAGTTTGACAATTTTAAATGCTGAAAGACTAAAAATAAAGTAAAAGGCAAATTTACAAACGAAAAGTCTACATCCATCAAAATGTTCTTCACAAAATAATTTTTTCAGGTGAAAGAAAATTAAAAGAGTTAATGGCCTGCAGACCTTCCTTACAAGAAATGGTAACATAAGTTCTTCAGACCGAAAAGAAATCACGCCAAACCTGTAAGAAGGAACAGAACAAGAATGATAAATGTATTATTGTTCCTTTTACTTTCTTAATTTCTTTAAAAGACACATGACTCTTTAAAACAAAATTTAATGTCATATTGTGGGATTATTATATATTAACAAAAGAACAAAGGACATTGCAAAGTTTTACGTCGTATATGAAGCAGCACAATGATAAGCCAATATATAGGAAGAAGGAAAAGAAGCATGTTGTAATCTATAGAAAAATTAATAGAAAAGTCATGTAAAGGCTTGTAGCTCAAAATTCAACATAAGAATTAAATAAAAGAGACTGCTAAAAATATTCAATTATATTTCTACCAAAAAAAGGCAGGAAAAAAATAAACAAATACAAAGATGGATGGCATGAATAGAAAACAAACATCAATATAAAAGCCTAAATAAACTTTCCCACATTAAATGTATATAAACTAAATAATGAAATTAAAAGACAGAGAATTGTGCCCAGGTGAACTCACCTAGTTCTGAATTTACTCTTGAGAGGAAGATGTGAAAGCAACTCTAAGTCAGAAGCTGACTGTGTAACTGTGAGCTCTCCAGATTAACTTCTGTACTTACAACAATGATTATTCAAATAAGAGGAATAAAATGTGCTCATTTGAAGCTTCATATATATCTATATGTAATTATTATTTTTATATATATTTTTTATTATACTTTAAGTTCTAGGGTACATGTGCACAACGTGCAGGTTTGTTACATATGTATACATGTGCCATGTTGGTGTGCTGCACCCATTAACTCATCATTTACATTACGTATATCTCCTAATGTTATCCCTTCCCCCTCCCCCCACCCCACAACAGGCCCCGGTGTGTGATGTCCGCTTTCCTGTGTCCAAGTGTTCTCATTGTTCAATTCCCAACTATGAGTGAGAACATGCGGTGTTTGGTTTTTGTCCTTGCGATAGTTTGCTGAGAATGATGGTTTCCAGCTTCATCCATGTAAACTCAACAGTTACAGCAGCAATTGTTCAGAAAGTAGTCCTACAAGCAGTTATTTTAAAGAAGGAAATCGCACAGAATTGCAGCCACACAGAGATAAAGAAAGCAAGCATACTAAAAGATAGCTTGTTATTAAGTCCAGTTTCTCTACAGCTAATGTGCCTCCTCATTGCCTGAAGCCATGATGGACTGCTCCCTCGGCCTTGCCATCAGTAAGCCACAGTACCATCCTGTTTACAACTTTCTTCCTATCAGTGTCTCATACCTGTAGGCTCTACACGTGTGTCACCTCCAAGTCTCACTTTAGATGTTCTTTCATGTGGGAAGGAATTTTTTTACCCTAGTATTTGGGTTGGATCCATTTCTAAAGTCTGTCATGACCCCCTGTCATTTCTCTGTCATTGTTCCCATCATGTGGATTTTCCCTAGTATATCTAATTTCCTACCATTTAATAGGAGTCAATGGAATTCATTAGAAATTAATATCTGTAGGAAAGGAAATCCCTATCTCTCTCTCTGTCCACACACATCTCTCTACTTTAAAACTTACATGAAACATAAGACACAGTACCTATCCCATGAGGAGAACTCAATAAATGTTGGACAAATAATTGGTAGAGTAGAAAATATTATCAATATACATAATGGAAATAATTGATTAATATTTGTAGGAAAATAAGGAAGAACTCTTACAGAATTCAAAATAAATGAAAGACACATACAAGTTAAATGTTAAAAGAAAGCATAAAAGAAATAGTTGAAAATCTGGGTGATTAGTTACGTGGCAATACGTGAAAGTGGGCTTTTTTGTCCTTTATACTTACGGTTTGTTTGTTTAAGTATAGTTTTACTCATTACAATTTTTCTAGCTTTCACAGTTAGCTCTGTCGTCCACCTCAAATCATTTGTATACATGTGAAGAAGGGGAAGGCTTGATTGTTTTCCAATATCCAGTTCTTCAAGCACCAATTATTGAGGTTTTAAAAAAGTTTCACCTCTGATTTGCAGTGGAGCCTTTGCTATAAATCAGGTAGCTGTACTCATGTGGGTTTTCTAGACTCTGCTCTAATTCCATTGGCATGTTGTTTTCTCATAGGCCAATACCAAGCTTCCTCACCTACCAGAAATTTTATTAATTTATGCAATTTCATGGAGTCACTTGTTTTTCCTTGTGAATACTACCTAAGTAATTCTTTGGTGCTGCATTTGTCTATAAATTTAGAGTCAGTCGTCCTTGCACAAAAATACTGGAATATTGATTGATATTGCATTTAATGTATATCCAGTTTGTAAAAAAAAATGACATCTTAAAAATGTTGCTTATTAAAATTCTGAATACAGAATAGCCTCTATCTTTTAAGTCATCCTTAATTTCACTCAACAATGTTTTGGAGTTTCTAGTGTAGACATTTTAAAACTTTGGTTATATTTATTCTAAGTACTTCTTTTTTTAAATTACATTATACATAATACTGTTTTTTCATTTTCTTTTATTTTTAAATGTTGGTAATATAGATACACTTAACTGATTTTGGATATTGATTTCGTATTCAGGAAACTTTTAACTTATCATTTCTAAGTGTTTTTTATGGTTCTTTAGGTTTCTAGATACAGAATTATGACAACTTAGGAGAAAGATGGTTTTATGTCTTTTGTTCCAGTGTTAACATCTTTTCCTTTTCTCTTTCTGTTTCTTTGTTACAGTGCTGGGGTATCTACTACAACATTGAGCATAAACCCAATGGTGGATACTCCAGTCTTCCTCCTGATCTCAGAGTGAAGGCATCCAGTATTTCACCATGAACTGGATTATAGCTACTGCTTTTTTGTAGCTGTCATTTATCAGTTTGGGGAAGTACTTTTCTATTTCCAGCTTTTCAGAGTTTATCATGAACAAGTGTTGAATTTTATCAAATGACTTTGGGCATCTAACAAGATGACTATATAGCTTATTTTCATCCCTTTAATGTAATAATTTACATTGGCTCATTTTAAAAGTAAATAAATGAAAAAGTTATACAACTCACTGTTGCCAAATTCAAGACTTACTAGATAGAAACATTAATCAGGATAGTGTAATGAATGGTATAATTGTAGATAAAAGACCAAGAGAATAAAATGGACATTCATGACACATCATCAACGGCTTTTTGGCAAATGTGCCAAGATGACTCAAACTGGAAAGGAAAATCTTTGGGGACAATTAGACACGTCAACAATCAGTTTAAACCACTGCATCTCTCCCTATACAAAAATTAATTTCTGGTAGGCCCAAACACAAAAGGTAGAACCAGAAACTTGAGATAGGCAAATATTTCTTAGAAGAAAACAAGCACTAATCATAAAAGGGGAAAAAAGGAAATATTAGATTTTATTAAAATACATCATTAAGAAAATGAATAAGCAGGTTACAGATTGTAAAAAAAATTGCAAGCCAAATATTTAATTCAATATACTTTTATTGAGAATATATAAAAACTCTTAAATCAAAAATAGAAAGACTCAATTAAAAAAATAGGTAACAAAAATATATCACAAAAGGAGATATAAGAATGTCCACTAGGTTTATGGAAAATATAAAGGAGATACTATTTCACACTTAGTAGAATGGCAAAAAAAAATCAATAAAAACCAGAAAACCCAGACACATCTAATTTTGGAGAGGATGTGTGTTATAAGGATTGAAGCCCTAACTCCTGAGAATGCAATTGTATTCAGAGGTAGAGCCTCCAAGAAGGTATTAAGGTAAAATAAAGTCATCAGGATGGGTCTTAATCCAACATGACTGCTGTCTTTGTAGGGAAAGAGCACAGAGAAAAGCCCACAGAAAGACACAGCAAGAAGATGGCCATCTATAAGCCAAAGAGAGGCCTCAGGAGAAAGCAACCCTCATGACACCTTGGCCTTGGACTCCCAGCCTCCAGGTTGGGATAAAATCAATGTTGGCTGTTTTAAGCCACCGAGTTCATGTCTTTCATTATGGCAGCCTGAGCCAACGAATACCTTGTGGAGCAACTGGAACTATTGTGCATTATTGGGGGAGTTAAAACAGCATTATTCCCTGAAGACCCAGTGGCAGCTGTGTTTAAAGTTAAACATCCACTCTGTCTCAGCAATTCCACTGTAAGGAAATGCACTTATCCAACAGAAGCGAGCACCCATGTCCCAGCAATGACATGGGAAATGGTGAATCAACACAGGCTCTTGATGTGTGGAGTGTATAGGAAAGGGGCACACTCAACAGTGGAATGAAAGCTGGAAGAATGGGGAGTGCAAAAAACGGAAGAAATAAAAATCCATGTATCAGATGAAATTGCTCTGAATAGAGGGAACATACAGAAATAAACTTAAGCATGGACTGATATTTTCTGACTGATTGGATGATGTCTTTCAGCCCTGCTGATTCCCCCCTCTCCAATTAAGTGAAAGTTGTGATAAACTACAGTTTGTTTTGCCAAGGACGCTACGACTAGTGACATCAATTGACATTTGGGAGTGTTGCCTAGGCTGGTCTGGAACCCCTGAGCTCAAGTGATCCACCTGCCTGGGCCTCTCAAAGTGCTGGGATTACAGGCCTGAGCCACCGTGCCCAGACTATTGCTTTATTCATTGTTGAATCCCACTGCCTTGTATGTGATAGTGCTCAGAAAGTTTTAATCTACCTGCTAGGATTCCATGGATCCTCACTCATTCCACTTTTGAGAGATTAAGGAAAACACAAAGAACAATGTGCTAGGAACAGGACCAAGCCAGGAATCCAGGTTTCCTAGGTCGGGGCGCTGCTCTAAGACTGTGGGCAAATCAGTTAACCTCTCGGTCTCTGGAGTCTTAAGCATAATGAGAGTCCCTCAGGGGAATCCACAGTCCCTTCCAGTGAAGCCTCAGGTTCTTATAGGGTTTATCTGGTTCCTCATCTTAAGGAGAAAGAAACTATTTCCAGATAAACAGAATAAACTAGTTTGAGTCATTACAGGTATCCTACCTTAGTCATACTTACTGTGGAGATTTATGTAAAACTGCATCTCAGATTTGCACCCAGAATGCCGAAACACCTTAAAAAATTTCGCCTGGAATTTTTAAACAGCACATCAGTGAAGTGGAGATCGCAGGGGCCAGGTAACCATTACCTATTGGCTTCTAAATCTCACATCTCTGATCTTTTGAGAGAAGCACATAAAAGGTACAATAAGTGCTTTATTGCATAACCTCTCTGCCTCCTCTACATTCTCTAACTTCAGAGGAGGCCTCTGCAGCTTACAGCCGCTTGAGTCTTGAAGACTTGATGGGGAGAGCCCAGTCTTCCCTAGATGGGAGCAGCTGTCTTGATTTTGCCTGCATTTGCGTGTGAGGTTCAGACGAGCCTCCTCTCCACTGCTGTCACCGCCTTATTGATCGCCAGACCGTCTCCCTGGACACCAGGTGGCCCGGTGCGCTGTCCCCGGCCCAGACGGCTCCAGGGGCTGGAAGGCCACCCAGCAGCAGGCGCCCAGGGCTGGGGCGTGAGAGCACGTGCCGTCCGGGCATCTCAGGCCCTGGATCGTGGCGAGGATCAATGCACCAGCGGGAGCCTGCGTTTTATCTGTGATGTTTTTGAACATAAGTAGGAGTAAGGGCAGATTGAGGAGGAAAAAGACGTTCTTGAGCTGCACTAGGGAGAATCATACTTGGGAAGCTAAGGGCTCAATTACGATTCATTGTTCTTTGACAGCCTTTCCTCGCTTCTCCTCCCTTCACCTCCTTCTCTTCCTGACCTCCTTTGCCCTGGGGACCTGTGACACCAAGGAGAATATTGCTGAAAGTCAATCATACATTTTCACATCATAAATGCAGCTGACCAGGAGACGTCCAGTGATTTTGCAGCGCCACCATAAATGATGAGCAATTCCTAGAACGTTATCTGAGATGCTCTGGTTTGCGAAAACAACACAGTGTGCTCTGAAATCAAAACAGCATCGCCCCCGTGTAAAGAGAGCAGGCGCCAGAGTGAGGGCGGGGGTGGGTGTGTGTTTAATCCGATTCTGCACATCTGTCTTAACACAGCTGGACTCCCTCACAAAAGTCACCCTAACTACCTTAACATATGTAGAACCAAATTAAAATTACTTTATCAATCTTGCATTTTCAGCTTTCCCGTCTTTGGGGTTATTTTCCATCCATGTGTTTCATTATTTCAGTAAAGTCATCTCATCTCCCTAACTGAGAGAAATCAAACAGTAGAAGGCAAGTTACATGGCGGAGCTGCGGTGGGGGTGGAGGAGAGGAAAAGGCAATGTATAATTTATAAGCATTTCAGGTATTTGTGCACATTCTCTTCTTAATGTTCTGCGATATTTTTGTAGTCAACCATTTTTTCTTTATCTTTTCTCAAATAATATATTTTCCCTGAATTTGTTTCTTTCAATAAATTTCTTTTTGAGTTAAGATGGGATTTTGGAGTAGGGTGTAAAAAAGAATCTCTCTTTAAACATTACACATTATCTTTCAAAGCAGTGACACACCCCTAAAACGATTTTGTAACATTTTCTGTGCAGGTGCTTTTGCAACATCTCCTTGGAATGGTCGGGTCCAGCCCATTCTGCTTCTGTTGAGACACAGCAGGTGAATCCGGGCAAAACGGGAAGAAAATGGAGCAAGCAAAGGACGCCGGAGGACGGCGGTGCCTGGAAGCATAAAACACAAACGGCACAGAAATGAAAAGGGGTGCCCCACTAGATTGTGGGTGCAAACTCACAGGAGTCATTTCACTGTGTCTTAAGCAGCTTATGCTTTAGGATACAGACGTTCACCACTGTCTTTCTTAGTCTTTCCCATTGTTCAGGCTCACGTGAGGGTCATTTTATTCCAACCGCCCCTTTCATCACGTCAGGACACTACGTGGAGTGCAATCAAGGCATAGATAAATGCAAAGGTTTGACACTGCATGGGCATCGGCCCCTCATGGCCAACACCCTGAATCCAACGCATGGATTTGATTCATCATATGACATTTCAGTTTTCTTATCTTTCAGTGTAGATATTAAGATGCTCAAAAAATGTGACTGCTACCTGGCTATAATTAACCCCTAATTAATAATAGGGAGTTAAACAATAATTTTTAAACTTTTCAAATTGAAAGAAGCAACAAGAAAAGACAAGTAAGAATAAATGCTTTTTCTCATAGAAACGTATTTTAATTTGGAACCCAACAACTTTCAAAATGTATTTTGTAAAGTTGCCCCGCACAGTGTAATAAAAAACTCCATGTTCCTTTTATGTTAAGGGGATCGCCCAACTCGATTCAGCCACAGAAGTCCAAATTGAGAGACATATGTTGGTAGATGTAGTGGTTGTTCATTTTCACTGCTGTGTTGTGTTCTGTGAGTGAAAATGTCCCAGTTTCTTTATCTGTAACATGTGGGTCAACAGTTAAGCTTTTTCTGGTTTCATACAATTCAAGCAATGCTACTATGTAGGCTACTGTACATGTGGAATGGTGTACCCGTGCAAATATTTCTCTGGGATACAAGGGCAGAAAAGAAGTTAGAGGACCATGAGAAATAGGCTAGAATGTATCCAAATTGTTTCCAAAGTGATTATTCCAATTGACAGTCTCACCGGTAAAGCTTAAGTCTCCTCAAGGATCCATCCTCACCAACAAGTAGTATTGTCAGAGTTTTTAACTTTTGGCAGTCTTGTGGGTGCAAATGGCATCTTATTATTGTTTTAATTTGCATTTCTCAGATTACTAATGAGGTTAAGCATCTGTTCCTGTGTTTATTTGCCATATTTTTTCCTCTGCTGTGAACATATTAGGTTGTTTGCCTTTTTATTACTGATATAGAGAATTTTTAAAATATATTTTGATGATTAATTCTTTGTTAGTTAAATGTTTTGCAAATCTGCACTCCCAGTATACGACTTGCCTTCTCACTGTTTTCCTTGTGTATTTTTGAGACATAAAGTTTCTTAATTTAATTGAGTTGAATTTCTTATTTTGTTTTCTTGTTTTTTTTTTTTTTTGCTTTGAGATTTATGTTTTCTATGCCTATTTTAATAAATGCTTGCACATGTGAAGTTTGTAAAGTTACTGTACTGATTTTTCTTGTGACAGTCTCAAAGTTTTGTGATTCCTATGGATGTTCTCCATACACAAGAACTGATCCGTATGAAGCGGTCTGGAATAAAATTTCAATTTTTCCCGTGGATATCCAATTTTCCCACACCAAGTTTTAAATAGTCAATTTCTAGCTAACACTCTTGTGATTTTACCTCTCTTCCGTGTTAAAGCACACTTTTCAAAGAGTTAAAAGCAATTTTTATGCAACTATACAGTCAGCGTTTGTCAAAATGCAGTAAGTCTTTAAAAAAATTTTGAGAGACAGGGTCTCACTCTGTCACCCATGCTAGAGTGCAGTGGCACGATCATGGTTCACTGCAGCCTTAAACTCCCGGTCTCAAGTGATCCTCTGTCTCAGCCTACCCAATAGCTGGGACTACAGGCATGCACTACCAAGCCCGGCTAATTCTTTGTTGTTTCTTTTTTCTAGAAATGGGGTCTCACTATGTTGCCCAGGCTGGTCTTGATTATAGGTGTGAGACACCACACCCAGCAGAATGTAGTAAACCATTGATGAGGAAGCCCGTGAGATACCCAAGCTGTAATTATTGATGCATAAAGATTCAGTATAATTACTAGTGCAAGATTGTTAAGTTAAATACAAAACTGGCTAGCATCTCGTAGGGCAATTAAACCTTAACCTTTGAAGTTATCTTCTCTACTGGATAGAAACTATTTACTTTTTCCCTAGACAACATCATTTGCATTGTACTAATTTTCTGCAAGTACATGTCTCACTTTACAGGGCTTGGGGTTTGGGTCTTCCTCAAGAAATAGTGAGTCAAACAAAAATACATTTTCCCAAGAGATTCCTGTGAGATGGGTTGGTTTGATGACTCTGGACCAGTGGTTCTCAAACTTGAGCAAGCATGAGAATCACTTAGAGGCCTTGTTAAAACGCAGGTGCTGGGCACCACCTCGAGTTTCAAGTTTCAGATTCAGGTATGAGGCCCAAGAATCTGCATTCCTTACCCGTTTCCAGGAGTGGCGGATGCTGCTGGCCGGATGCACATCCTGATAAGACTTTGTTAAGATCCGGAGCTATCCTTCCATCTCGTGTCCCACATTGAGGTAATATTTCTTAATACACACATCAAGTCTTCACACAAGCATGAATCTCTGGTGTTTTACTTTCTGTTCCACTCATCTATGCCACAATGCCTGGTTATTACTGTTGTATTATAAGTCTTGATACATGTCAAGTGCATGAAATGCTCTCTTGTCTGTGTTGGCCAGTTTGCTGTAACAGCGACTTGGTTATCTGTGGTTCTTTTTTCATATGGATTTTAGAGTCACTTTGGTAATGCCCATAACAAACCTTATTGCTATTGTGAGTGAGTAGCACTACAAATTTTGATATATTTGGTAGAAGTTGTTATTTTTTTTTCAACAATATTTCCATCTATAAATAAGACATATCCCTTCATTTATTTACCGGTTTGTTAAATCCTTTTAATAAAGCTTTGTCAGTTTCTTTGCAAACTTTTGCCCATTTTTTTTTAGGTTTATTCCTAGGTATTTTGTTTGGTTATTTTACAGAGTGTCTTTCTATAAAAATCACATTGGAATATTTATTTTATTTTTATTTATTGTGAGAACTAGAATATTTAAAACTACTTCTAATTTTAACTTTTTGACTTTTGCCTTTTTGTTTCTTTTTTACATAATATTCATTTGTTGCTTTCTTAATTTTTTTTTTTTTTAGTAAGATGGAATTTATGCTCTCTATTTTCTTTTAGGAGTAACGATAGAAAATTAATCATGCCTAACATGGTGAAACCCCGTCTCTACTAAAAATACAAAAAATTAGCTGAGCGTGGTGGCGGGCGTCTGTAGTCCCAGCTACTCGGGAGGCAGAGGCAGGAGAATGGCCTGAACCCGGGAGGTGGAGCTTGCAGTGAGCCAAGATTTTGCCACTGCACTCCAGCCTGGGCGACAGAGTGAGACTCTGTCTCAAAAAAAAAAAAAAAAAGAAAAGAAAAGAAAAGAAAAGAAAGAAAATTGATCATGTATGTTTAACATTAGAACAACATAAGAATTTTAGAATTTACTTGCTATTGTTACATAAATTGTATGTCTATCAAGTTTTATAACCACCCAAATTAAACATTTATTATTTTATATCATCAAAGTATATTTAAATGTGCGCACATAATTACCATGTTTTAAAAACTCACTCCTTATATTTGAGACATACCTTCAGTCTTCCTGAAGAACATTGTTACAATTTTCCTCCGTGAGGAATTGTTAATAGTAAACTGTGGCGGCCGGGCGCGGTGGCTCATACCTGTAATCTCAGCACTTTGGGGGCCCCAGGAGGGTGGATCATGAGGTCAGGAGTTCGAGACCAGCCTGGCCAACATAGTGAAACCCCGTCTCTACTAAAAATACAAAAAAGAAAAAAAAATTAGCTGGACATGGTCCCAGTTACTTGGGAGGCTGAGGCAAAGAGAATCACTTGAACCTGGGAAGCGGAGGTTGCAGTGAACCAAGATTGCACCATTGCACTCCAGCCCAGGTGACAGTATGAGACTCTGTCTCAAAAAAAAAAAAAAGAAAAAAATAGTAAACTGCCTGAAGCTTATAGTTGGGTGACAAATGTTTGATTTTATTATTTCTATAGAATGACAGTTTTACTGGTTAGAAAATTCTAGGTTGAGAGTTTTTTTTGTTGTTGTTATGTTTCTTTTTTTTTTTTTTTTTTTTTTTTTTTAGCACTTTGAAGGCATCTGATTTCTCTCAGACTGTCTTTGGTATAATGCTGCATCACTATTGGTTTGTCTAGGAATTGATTTCTTTTTATTGATCCAATAGAGACACATGGGTTCTCCTAAATCTGAGGATTTTTGTTTTTTTGTCAATTCTGAAAATATTACTAGGCCTTATTACTTGGTATTTTTTAAAAATTTTCTACAAGAACACTGATTAGAAATGATTAGTTAGCTCCATATCCTCTGCATCAATTAACATCTTATATATTCCCACCTTTCTACCTCTGTGCCATAGTTTGGGTGATTTCTCCACCTCTATATTCCAGTTCACTAATTCTCTCTCCAATTGGGTCTAATGCACAGTTTAATATATCTACTGAGTTTTAAATTTCAAGTATTACATGATTTTGGCTTAATGTAAACTTGTATTGTTTTTAAAATACATCTCTTATTTGGGTATTTGTATTTTCTTATTCCTTTGCCATACCTTTTACCAATACCCTCCATAGTTTTAAAAATTAATAGACTCCATCCCGTAGAACAGTTTTAGGTATACAAAAAATAATGAGCACAAAGTACAGAGTTCCCATATACATTCTCCCCCAAACTATTTCCTCCTACTATTAACATCTTGTGAGAGTGTGGTACAATTTTTGCAATAGATGAGCCAATACTGGACAATTATTATTAACTATGCAATTATGGACATTATTATTAATTAATGTCCATAATTGCAATTATGGACATTATTATTAATTAATGTCCATAATTGCAATTATGGACTATGAAATTATGGACATTATTATTAACTAATGTCCATAATTTACATTATGGTTCAATCTTAGTGGTGTACATTCTATAGATTTGACAGTTATATAATGACATGCATCCCTTTTCACAGTATCATACAGAATGAGTTCACTGTCCAAAAGATGCTCCATGCTTCAGCGGTTCATCCCTTCTTTCCTCACAAACCCTTGACAACCACTGACCTTTTTACTATCTCCACGTTTTGTCTTTTCCAAAATGTCGTCGAGTTAGAATCATACAACGTGTGGCCTTTTTAGACTGAATTATTTCACTTAGCAATATGCATTTACCTCTCCTCCATGTCTTCTCATAGTCAAACGGCTCACTTACTTTTTATCAATAAATGATATTCCATTCTCTGGATGTACCACAATTTGTTTATTCATTCACCTACTGAAGGACACCTTCATTACTTCTAAGTTTTGGCAATTATAAATAAAGCCGCCATAAGCATCTGTGTGCAAATCCATGGACACCGAAACATGCATGGTTGTGAGCTTTCAACACCCTGGGGAAAATAACATGGAGACTGACCACTGGATTGTTTGACAAGACTATTTTTATCTTTGCAATAAATGACTAAACTGTTTTCTAAAGTGGCTGTATCATTTTGCATTCCCACCAGCAATGAATGAGGGCTCCTCTTGCTCCATATTCTTGCAAGCATTTTACGTTGTTAGTGTTTTGGATTTTAGTCATTGTAATAGGTGTGTACTGGTATCTCACTGTAGTTTTAATTTGCATTTCCCTGAGGACATATGAGGCATAGCATCTTCTCATACACTTATTTGAAATCTGTGTCTCTTCTTTGGAGAGGTGTCTGTTCAGATCTTTTGCCCATTTTGCAATGGAGTTGTTCAGTTTCTTATCATTGAGATTTAAGTGTTCTTTACATATTTTGGATAACATTCCTTTATCATAGATATGCTTTGCAAAGATTATCTTCCCGGATGTGGCTAGTCTTTTCTTTCTCTTAACAGCATCTTTCACAGAACATAATTTATAATTTTAATGAAGTTAACTTATCCATGTTTCCTTTCATGGATTATGTTTTTGGTGTTGTATCTAAAAAGTCATCACCAAACCCAAGGTCATCTGTTTTTTTCATATGTTATCTTCTAGTTTTTCTGGGAGGGAAATATTCAGTCTATATGTCTGGATTTTCCAGTATTCAGTGTATATGAATATACACCTTGTATATATATATATATATATATATATACACCTGTATATATATGTATACTCTGTATATATATATATATATATATATACACCCTGTATATATATATATATATATATATACACCCTGTATATATATATATATATATATACACCCTGTATATATATATATATATACACACACACACACCCTGTATATATATATAAAAAATACACCCTGCGTGTGTGTACATATACATATATATACACCCTGCGTGTGTGTACATATACATATATATACACCCTGCGTGTGTGTACATATACATATATATACACCCTGCGTGTGTGTACATATACATATATATACACCCTGCGTGTGTGTACATATACATATATATACACCCTGCGTGTGTGTACATATATATATACACCCTGCGTGTGTGTATATATATATATATATACACCCTGCATGTATATATATACACTTCTTGTATATATATAGATACTGTGTATCTATATATATATGCACCCTGTATATATCTATATATACACCCTGTATATATATGTATATGCACCCTGTATATATATATGTATGCACCCTGTATATATATATATATGCACCCTATATATATATATATATACACATACACACTCTCTCTATATATATATGCATATATGTATATATATATATAGGTATATATATCTATATATGTATATATACATATATGTATAGGTATATATACACATATATGTGTATATATATAGTGTGTATGTAGGTATATATATGCAAATATACATGTATTTTATTTTTATAACATAAATGTAAATATATTTTTTTTGCTTTATAATTTCAACTTTTATTTTTGATTCAGGGGCTATCTGTACAGGTTTATTACATGAGTATATTATGTGATGATGTAGTTTCAAGTACAAGTGATCCTGTAACCCAGGTATTGAGCACAGCACCCAAAAAGTAGTGTTTCAGCCCTCACTTCCCTGCCTCTTTCCCGCCTCTAGTAGTGCCCAGAGTCTATTGTTCCCGTTTTCGTATCTGTGTAGACCCAGTACTTAATTCCTGCTTATGTGACCACAAGCAGCATTTGGTCTTTGATTCCTGTCTTAACTCCTTTAGGAGAATGTCCTGCAGTTGCCTCCATGTTGCTGCTATGGAGGTGATTTTGTTCTAGATTATGGCTGTATAGTATAGTATTCCATGAGGCATATGTACCACACTTTCTTTATCCAGTCCTCTCTTGATGAACACCTAGGTTGATTCTGTGTCTCTGCTATTGTGAATAGCAATGCAATGAGCTTACATGTGTGTGTGTCTTTTTGGTAGAATGATTTCTTTTCCATTAGGTACATACCCAGTAATGGGATTGTGGGGTCAAATGGTAGCTCTGTTCTAAGTTCTTTGAGAAATCTCCAAACTGTTTTCCACAGTGGCTGAATGTAAATTATTTACATTCCCACAAACAGCACATAAGCATTCCCTTTTCTCTGCAGCCTCACCAGCATCTGTTATTCCTTGACTTAAAAAAAAAAAAGTCAACTTTTATTACAGATTAAAAAGTACGCATGTAGGTTTGTTATATGGGTAAACTGTGTGATGCTGAGGCTTGGGGCTCCAATGATCTCATTACTCAGGCAGCAAATATAGTTCTCAACAGGTGGTTCTTCAGGCCATACCTCCCACCCTCCCTCCCCCATCTAATGGTCCCCAGTGTCTATTGTACCCACCTTTACCTTCATGTGCATCCAGTATTTAGATCCCATTTATAAATGAAAACATGTGGCATTTGGTTTTCTGGTTTTGTGTTAGGTCATTTAGGATAATGGCCTCCAGCTCTACCCATGTTATTGCAAAGGACACAATTTTGTTCATTTTTATGGCTGCATAGTATTCCATGGTTTATAGTTACCAACATTTCTTTACCCAATCCACAGTTGATGGGCACTTAGATTGATTCCATGTCCTTACTATTGTAAATAGCACTGCAATGAACATATGAGTGCATGTGTCTTATTGCTAGAATGATTTATTTTCCTCTGGGTATATACTCTGTTTGGGATATCTGGGTCAAATGGTAGTTCTATTGTAAATTATTTGAAAAATCTCCAAACTGCTTTCCACAATGGCTGTACTAGGTTGCATTCCCAATAACAGTATATAAGCATTCTGCTCCATTTTTTTCTGCAGCCTTGCCAACATTTTTTTTTGACTTTTTAATAATCACCACTCTGACTGGTAAGAAATGGTATCTCATTGTGGTTTTGATTTGCATTTCTCTGATGGTCAGTGATGTTGAGCATTTTTTCATGTTTTTTGGCCTCATGTATGTTTTCTTTTGAAAACTGTTCATGTCCTTTACCCACTTTTTAATAGGGTATTTTTTATTGTTTATTTGTTTAAGTCTCTTATAGATGCTGGATATTGAACCTTTGTCAGATGCGTACTTTGCAAAAATTTCTCCTATTCTGCAGATTTTTTGTTTATTCTGTTGATAGTTTATTTTGCTGTGCAGAAACTCTTTAGTTTAATTAGATCTCACTTGTCAAGTTTTGTTTTTGTTGTAACTGTTTTTGAGGACTTAGACAAAAATTATTTGCCAAAGCCTATGTTGAGAAGGAAATATCGTAGATTATCTTCTAGAATTTTTATAGTTTGAGGTATTACATTTGAGTCCTTAATCCGTCTTGAGTTAATTTTTGTATATGGTGAGAGACAGTTTCATTCCTCTGCATGTGGCTAGCCAGCTATCCCAGCACCATTAATTGAATAGGGAGTCATTTCCCCATTGCTTCTTTTTTTTTTTTTTTTTTTTTAGCTGCAGATAATACCTTTTTTAATTTTAATTTTGTTTTATTATTATTATACTTTAAGTTTTAGGGTACATGTGCACAATGTGCAGGTTAGTTACATATGCATACATGTGCCACCCACAACAGTCCCCAGAGTGTGATGTTCCCTTTCCTGTGTCCATGTGTTCTCATTGTTCAATTCCCACCTATGAGTGAGAACATGCAGTGTTTGGTTTTTTGTCCTTGTGATAGTTTACTGAGAATGATGATTTCCAATTTCATCCATGTCCCTACAAAGGACATGAACTCATCATTTTTTATGGCTGCATAGTATTCCATGGTGTATATGTGCCACATTTTCTTAATCCAGTCTATCATTGTTGGACATTTGGGTTGGTTCCAAGTCTTTGCTATTGTGAACAATGCTTCTTTTTGTTAATTTTGTCAAAGATCAGATGGTTGTAGGTGTGCAGGTTTATTTCTGCATTCCCTATTCCATTCCACTGGTCTATAGGTCTGTTTTTGTCTCCGTACCATTATGTTTTGCTTACTGTAGCCTTACAGTATAATTTGAAGTTGGACAATGTGATGTCTCCGGCTTTGTTCTTTTTGCTTTGGGTTACTTTGTCTATTTGGGCTCTTTTGTGTTTCCTAATGAACTTTGGAATAGATTTTTATAATTCTGTGAAAAATGATGTTGATGTTTTGATAGAAATAGTGTTGAGTCTATAAATCGCTTTGGGAAGCATGACCATTTTAACTATACTGATTATTCTAATCCATGAGCATAAAATATTTTTCTATTTATTTGTGTTGTCTCTGATTTCTTTCATCAGCATATTGTAGTTCTCCTTCTAGAGGTCTTTCACTTCCTTGGTTAGGCGAATTCCTAAGTATTTCATTTTCTTTGTGGCTACTGAAAATTGGATTGTGTTCTTGATTTGGTTATCAACTACAAAATTATTAATATATAAAATAGTATTAAATTAATATATAAAATAGTATTAAATTAACATATGAAAATAGTATTAAAATTAAATAGTAAGTTGATTTCATATCTTAAAAATTTACTGAGTTTATGCATTAGTTTCAGGAGCCTTTTGGCAGAATCTTTAGGGTTTTCTGTGTGTAGAATCATATCATTGGCAAAGACAGTTTGACTTCTTTTCCTATTGGGATGACTTTTATTTCTTTCTCTTGCCTAATTGTTCTGGCTAGGACTTCCAGTACTATGTTGAATAGTAGTTGTTAGAGTCGGCATTCTTGTCTTGTTCCAGTTCTCAAGGGGACTGCTTCCAGCTTTTGCCCCTTCAGTATGATATTGGGTATGGGCATGTCATCAATGGCTCTATTTAGTTTGATGGCTCTATTCAATTTCCTAACTTGATGGTATTTTGCTCAGGTTTTCATTTTCTTCCTGACAGCAAAAAGAACAAAGTCAGACGAATCACATTGCCCAGCTTCAAACTAAACCCTCACACCTTCAATGCCTAATACTTTCATGGTTTTTATCATTAAGGGATGTTGGATGTTATCAAAAGCTTTTTCTGTGTCTATTGAGATGATCATGTGATTTTTGTTTTTGATTCTGTTTATGTCATGAATCACATTCATGGATGTGCAGTCTTTCATCCTAGAAATAAAGCCTAATTGATCGTGGTGAATTAAGTTTTTGATGTGCTACTCGATAGGTTTGCTAGGATTTTATTGAGGATTTTTGTGGCCATTTTCATCATAGTTATTGGTCCCAAGTTTTCTTTTTTCATTGTATTTCTGCCAGATTTTGGTATTAGGATGATGCTGGCTTCATAGAATGAAGGAGAAATTTATCCTCTTAAATTTTGGGGAAATGTTTCAGTAGGATTGGTATCAGTTCTTCTTTGTGTGTCTGGTACAATTCGGCTGTGAATCCATCTGGCCCAGGGCTCTTTTTGGTTGGTAGGTTTTTTAGTACTGATTCAATTTCCTAATTTGCTGGTATTTTCTTCAGGCTTTCATTTTCTTCAAGGATTCAATCTTGGGAGTTTGTGTGTTTCTGGAAATTTATCCATTTCCTCTAGATTTTCTAGTTTGTGTGCATAGAGGTGTTTTTAATAGTCTGATAATCTTTTATATTTCTTTGGGATAGGTTATAATGTCATCTTTATCATTTCTGATTGTGCTTCTTTCTATCTTCTTTTTTTCTTTGTTAATCTACCTAATGGTCTAACAGTCTTATTTATTCTTTCAAATAATAAATTATTAGGTTCATTGATCTTTTGTATGGACTTTTGGTTCTCAATGTCTTTCAGTTCTTCTCTGATTTTAATTATTTCCTTTCCTCTACTAGCTTTGGTGTTGGATTGTCCTTTTTTTCTTAGTTTCTCTAGTCATCATGTTAGATTGTTAATTTGAGATCTTTCTACGTTCTTGAAGAAGACATTTAGAGCTACAAGTTTTCCTCTTAACACTGCTTTAGCTACATCCCAAAAGCAAAGGTAAGTTATGTCTCTGTTTTCCTTAATTTTAAGAATTTATTTTATTTCTTAATTTTGTTGTTTGCTCAAGAGTTATTCAGAAGCAAGTTGTTCAATTTTCATATTTTTGTGTGGTTTTGAGAGATCTTCTTGATATTGATATCTATTTATATTGCACTGTGTTCCAAGAGTGTGGTTGGTACGATTTAAATTTTTTTGAATGTATTGAGACTTGCTTTATGGCTGAGCATGTGGTTGACCTTAGAATATGTTCTGTGTGCAGATAAGAAGAATGTAAAATTTGTGGTTGGTGAGTGGAGTACTCTATAGATCTCAATTAGGTCCATTTGTTCAAGTCTTGAGTTTAAGATTCCATATGAAGTTTTGGATGGATTTTTCTGTTTCTTACAAAATTGCTACTGGGACTTTGGGATTGCATTAAATCTGCAGATTGCTTTGGGTAGTACTGACAGAAATATCAAATCTCTCAATCCATGAACACAGTAAATCTTGCCATTTATTTTTATATATATATTTTTAAATCTGCAGACTGCTTTGGGTAGTACTGACAGCAATATCAAATCTCTCAATCCATGAACACAGTAAATCTTGCCATTTATTTATATATTATTTATTTCAGTAACACTTCTTAGTTTTTAGCATACAAGTCTTTTACCTCCTTGGTTGAGTTTATTCCTATTTTTTTATTTTGGATGCTATTATAAAAGAATTTTTGTCTTACTTTCCTTTTTGTATCATACATTGTTAGCATATAGAAATGCAACAAAATTTTTTGTGTTGATTTTATTGCATAACTTTGCTAATTTTGTCCATTAGTTCTAGCAAATTTCTGGTGTGTAGAATCTTGAGGGTTTTCCACACAAGATATCATATTGTCTGCAAACAGATGATTTTACTACAAACCATAGCATTTTTTAATGTTGGAGGATTTATAGTCCATGTGAATTAATAATAATTAAGATTTTTAAATTGATATAAAGAAATATTTTTAAAAATGGATATAAAGAAATTTTGCCCTAGTATTTGAATAATAAAGTGTTTTAAAACCAAGATTACAAACTATCTTTGAAGCAATAAATAGAAGGACATTTAATACCAAAACAGGGGAGCATCATAAAACCTGCAGAGCTTTGCTATTGATTACAAAGAAGCAAAACTGAATAGTCTGTTTATTCCTCACGGAAATAAGCTAGGAGGTGATATTAATAAAAATTTTAAAAACTGAAATCAATAAGAAAAAGATAAAATTAGTGAAATATACAGGAAAGTAAAATAGATAAAAGAAACATTTTATAAAAGGTGTTCCTTTGATAAGGCCATCGACATAATTAAAATGTACATCAATGCAATTAAAAAGCAAATTGGGCCGGGCGCGGTGGTTCACGCCTGTAATCCCAGCACTTTGGGTGGCCAAGGCGGGCGGATCACGAGGTCAGGAGATCGAGACCATCCTGGCGAACACGGTGAAACCCCGTCTCTACTAAAAATCCAAAAAATTAGCCGGGCGTGGTGGCGGGCGCGGTGGCGGGAGCCTGTAGTCCCAGCTACTCTGGAGGCTGAGGCAGGAGAATGGCGTGAGCCCGGGAGGCGGAGATTACAGTGAGCCGAGATCGTGCCACTGCACTCCAGCCTGGGCGACAGACCGAGACTCCGTCTCAAAAAAAAAAAAAAAGCAAATTGGCACCCTTAAAAGCACAGAGACAAGATTAAATATACAAATGTGTTAAAATAATTAGAAGCAACTGTTAGGTGTAACTCTACGAAAATAACCAAAAAAAACCCAAAAAACAAAAAACAAAAAAACACACACACAGAAAAGTACATAATAACCTGGCAAACTGCACATTATAAACATGATTCAAAACGAACTAGAAAATTTCAATAGACCAATTACAAAAATAGATTGAAAAAGTGTTTACAGATTGGCCTTTTAAAAAGGTAAACGTGTCAGATTGTTTCACATTTCTACCAAATAACAGATAAATTGAATGTTATGTAAATTATTCAAGGAAATCCAAATAAATGAAATGTTTCCCAGATTATTTTATGAAGCCAGAACGAATTATTACCAAAACGTGATTAATCTGGACAATGAAAATTACAGAAAATTCTCAAATATTAATATAGTTCCAAAAATGAAAATAAAATATTATTAAATAAAATCTAGAAATTTAACTAAAGAATAATTCATTACAACCAAGTTAGATTTATTCCAGATATGTAGAAATGGTTAAAAATTATGGAATATAACAAAATAACTCATTAGCTCAATAAATAAAAGATTAAAACCTTCATATGAATTTTCAAAAATGATGCAAACATTTGATAAAATTAAAAATCAGTGCTGACTATGGGGAGTAAAAACTTTGGGAAAAATAGAAGTAAGAAGAAACTATTTAAATATATAAAGTATGTTTAACAAGAGCCAATCGAATAAAGAAACTGTTCTAAATGTTGATTTGCCGAAGTCATTTACATTAAAATTAACAGCAGAAGAGGGATACCTCCCATTTGGAGGTTCCAGTTACTTCAATATAATAAAAATAAAAAATAATTACCTAAAACTATAATCATATCTACAGAAAATCCAAGATAATCTAATATTTTTAAAGTGACAAAAAATATTTGTTAAATCATTTATGATTATATACAGAAGTTGATATAGAAACAAACACTGAAAATATGTACATATTATTAAAAAACATTGATAATTAACATAAAAAACAAAAAAGTTTAGAAATAAATGTAATGATAACATTATCAAATGTATATAAAGTTAAGCCTCAGTGAAGAACCTGAAACACACACATTATATGTAAAAAATAAAATAAATACATTGAATTGCATGGATTTAATTTTTTTAAATGTCACTTTCTGACTTGTTAAAGTGCAAAAATTAGTAAAGTTAAAGCAATTTTAGCTAGATTCTCAAGTTTTAATTTAGCTGGAAAAAATTATCTTAGCCTTCACACAGAGGAATATATATGTCTTAGGCTATCAAGTGTACTTATGAAAAAGAAACAGCAGGCCAGGCGCAGTGGCTCACCCCTGTAATTCCAGCACTTTGGGAGGCTGAAGCAGGTGGATCACGAGGTCAGGAGTTCAAGACCAGCTTGATCAGCACAGCAAAACCCCGTCTCTACTAAAAATACAAAAAAAATTAGCCCGGTGTGGTGGTGCACACCTGTATTCCCAGCTACTCAGGAGGCTGAGGCAGGAGAATCCCTTGAACTTGACAGGCAGAGTTTGCACTGAGCTGAGATTGTGCAATTGCACTACAGTCTGGGTGACAGAGCAAGACTCTGTCTCAAAAAATAAATAAAGAAAGAAAAAGATAAAGAAATAGCAGAAATAACCTATCTGATGTGATGTTAAACTATCATAAAGCCACATTAATGAAGAGTTGAACCAGACACACAGGTCGATGTAAGAAGATGGGTAAGAAGTTAAAGCTAATATTAATAGAAATTAAATATGTGACAAGGGAGATATTACTTGAAGTCAGAAGGAAAAGTAGTCTATTTAAAAATTAGCAAAAATGAGTATGGATAAGGAAAAAAATAATTTGAACATTTCCATCATGCCATATATTTGTAAAATGCTGATAATTTATAAATCTAAGTATTTACTGCAATATTCCTGTACTTGATATGTCAAAAACAAATGAAAAAATAATAAACAGTGAAACAAAAAGCTGGAAACAAAGTGAATACTTTTCCTTGGAGAAAAAAAATAAACTTAGTACAGCCATCCTTTGGAATTTCATGCAGACACTAAAAGAAATAATGCAGCAGTCTACTAGTTGCTTTGGGAAGATATGGATAGGTTAAAAAAATAAATATGCAAACACGTGTATAATATGGATCTAATTTTTTACAAAAGAATCAGTGACAATAGTTTTTGTTTGTGTGTGTACATTCTGATGTAAATATATACAAAAGCAAGTTACTAAGCATGCACCACAGTTTAAGTCCAGAAGTGAAAGGGCTTGACTGGGGAACACAGTGGTGGGGGTACTTTATAGAATCAAAACCAAGACCGCCAAAGCTATCATCATGTCTGTACAAGGTGTGTGGGTGTGTGTCAAGAAAAGGTAGACGAAAATCTGTTCAATAACCTGATAATGATAACAAGGATGGGAATTCAGATGGTTTTTACTTTTTCCTTACACAGTTCTGAAATTGTTGTAATCTATTACAACAGATATATTTTAAAAAACACTCTTACACTATGGTAGTTTTAGACTTACAGAAAAATTGTGAAGATAGTACAGAGATTTGCCACATAACCCACATCCAGCTTCCTCTTTGATTAACACCTTATCTTAGTATGGTAAATCTGTTGTAGTTAATTAAGGAATCCAATGCGTTGTTATTAACTAAGCCCCACACTGTTCAGTACCTGCTGTTCTTTCTGCCCTAGGATCCCGTTACTCTTTGCTGTCATGTCTCCTTAGGCTTGTCTCGAATGTGGCAGCTTTTCAGACATATCTCTTTTATGTGTGTGGATTACAGAGCAGGTCTTTCGTAGGATAAGCCTTGATAGTGATTTCTCTGATTTTTTTCTCATGAGGAGGTTGGGGTTATGGGTTTGGGGAGGACCACGGAGGTAAAACACCATTCATGCCATACCGTGTCCAGGTACACAGTCAACATGGCTTATTACTGTTGACCTTGACCTTGACCTTGACCATCTGGCTGAGGCTGTGTCTGTCTGTCTTCTCCACTAAGAGTTACTCTTATTCTCCCCTTTCCATACTGTGCTCTTATGGCAGAGTCACCACACGGTTAACACGGAACAAGGGAAGAGTTAGGCTCCAGCTCCTTGAGGAAGAAGTAGCTACTTAAGAATTCTTCTGCATGGCAAAGTGATCTCTCATCTCCATTTGTAGGCTTATTTATTTAATCATTTATTTAGATCAGTATGGACTCATGGATATTAATTTGCACTCTTGATTATAATCTAATATAACTTTATTTATTGTTGCCCATATTATCCCAGTTTTGGACATTAGGGGCATTTTCAGTTGCCTCTTGTGTCTCAATCATTATCTTTGCAGCCTTTTTTTTTTCTAGCTCTACAAGATGCTCCAGGCTAACTTGTATATTTCCTGCCCCACAACTCACTGTTTACCCACAGAGGTCCAGTTCCTTTTATGTGAGAATGGTATGAGAAACTGAAATCAGGCTCCAGATTGCTTAGGGGCTCCTTGCTACTGCATTCTTATTGCTTCTGGCCCTCTCAGCAGACACGGGGAGGAAATACCTGTGTGTATACTAACCTGTGTACATTCACATACCCACAAATGTTTCTGGATGTACCTGTCCATATCGATACCACCCGAATCAGAATTCATGCTGATGTGTCCATCTCCAATTCATACCATATGGAACATTCTAGACTCTGCTTGTCTATAACCTCCTCCTTCAACACTAAGAAACCTTGCTTTGCTGTTCCCCATCTGTTACTGCACTGATCAATTCCAGCAATCCCAGTATACATCCATAGCGGTATCAGAAGTGTCAACCCACAGTTCCATAGGAAGCAGCATTATCAACTAGAGCACAGCTTATGTGCACGTGTTCCTGCCCTGGGTTCCACAGATTCCACTCACGTCCACAGTTACTTACATCAGCACATTCTTCTCCTATCTCTTTCAGTTAGGTGGTTTCCTCTCTCTGTAATGCAGTTAAATTATTTTTGTCATATTCTTAATTCTATCGTGGGATCCTAAACAATTTGAATTTATTTGCATACCTTAGTGTTCACCGCTTGTGTTGTAAAGTCATCATAGGTTCTACAAATCAGTGTCATTCCCCATTACAGTATCTTAGGGAATAGTTTCATTGCCCTAAACTATGCCCAGGGCTTCACCTAGTTAAGCCTCCCACACTACCTTTTCTTCCCAGCAACCACCAATCTTTTTATCATCTCTATACTTGTACCTATTCCAGAATGTCATATCATTGGAATCATACAGTATATTTTCATGTTTTCAGATTGGCTTCCTTCGCTTACCAGTATGCACAATATGAATTTGTGATACATGTCTGTCTTTTTGTGGCTTAAGAGCTCATTTTTCTTTATTGCGGAATGCTTTTCCATTGTATGAATTTGTCACTTTTTTATCCATTCACCTATCAAAGGACATCTTGTTTGATCCCATATTTTTACAATTATAAATGATGCTGCTGTAACCATTTGCATGCAGGATTTTATTTCTGGATAAAACTTCAAAATAGTTGAGTAAATATCAATGAGCACGATGTTGGGTCATGTGGAAGATGACAGGTTGCTTTGTAAAACCTGTCAGCCTGTTTTTCAAAGTGGTTGGGCCGTTTTGTCTTCCCACCAGCAATGAATGAAAGCTCTTGTTGCTCTGCATCTTCACCAACACTTGCTATCGATAGATTTGTTTTTTAGTTTAGCTGTTTATATATGTATAGTGGCACATGATTGTTATTTTAATTTGCAATTTCCTAATGTCAAATGACCATCTTTTCATGTGCTTATTTGCCATATGTATATCTTCTTTTAGAGATGTCTATTCCAATCTTTTGCCAATTTTTAAATTGTATTTGTATTCTTATTCCCAAGTTTTAAGGTTGTCATATATGCGAGTTCTTTATCAGATGTGTATTCTGAAAAATTTTCTCCCTATCTGCAGTGTCTATTTTGATTCTCTTAAAAATGTATTTACTTAAGCAATGGCCGGATGTGGTGGCTCATGCCTGTAATCCCAGCACTTTGGGAGGCCAAGGTGGGCAGATCACTTGAGGTCAGGAGTTTGAGACCAGCCTTGTCAACATGGTGAAACCCCATGTCTTCTAAAAATATGAAAATTAGCTGGGCGTGGTGACATGCGCCTGTAATCCCAGCTACTTGGGAGGCTGAGGCAGGAAAATCACTTGAACCTGGGAGGTGGAGGTTGCAGTGACCCGAGATTGCACCACTGCACTCCAGCCTGGGTGACATAGCGAGACTCTGTCTCAAAACAATAAATAAATAAATGTATTTGCTTAAGAAGAAGTTTTGATTTTAAAAAATTCCAACATATCTGTAGAGTTAATTCATGTGAAAAGTGTAATTTTTTAATAGATGATGATCCTGATGGTGTAGATGTCCAATTTCCCAGCACAATTTGTTGAAAACACTATCCTAACTCCATTGATCTGCCTGTTTCTTGGTCAAAGATCAATTGTTTTAGTTATGTGGCTCTGTTTCTGAGTTTTAAATTCTATTCCATTGATATATTTGTCTATTCTTTTACAAACACTATGCTGTTTTTATTACTGTAGCTTTATACTAAGTCCTTACTATAATTGGGCAGTTCTCCAACTGTGTTCTTCATCAATATTGTGTGTCTTTTGATTGGTGTATTTAGTCCATTCACATTAAAGCCCATTACTGATATTAAATATAATTGGATTAATATCTACCATATCTGTAACTTTTTCTATTTGTATCATTAGTTCGTTCTTTTTCCCCTCATTTTCTGCTTTCTCTGCTAACTGAGCATTTTATATATTTTTTAAATTTTCTCTCTTAGCATATCAATTACATTTATTTATTTACAAAGTACTTAACCTAGAGTTTCCAATATACATTTTTAAACCAATGTAAGCCTACCCTCCACTAACACGATGCCACCTCCTATGCAGTGTACGTACCTTACAAGAGTATTCTCAAGGCCTCTCTTCCATCCCCTATGATTCTTCAGTCATTTATTTTACTTATTTATTTGTTATAGTTACTTAAACATGGCTAATATTATTACTTTAACAGTCATATTTTAGAACAGTTAACAGTAAAAACAATAAACGTTTTGTTGTACCTTCATTTATTACCTTCTTAGATCTTGACTGTGGACTTCCCTAAAAACTCCTACTTAGAGAAATTCCGCATCTCGCTGCGGAACCTTCTGGAGGGAATCCATGGCTACCATACTGGAGCCCTGTGGTGTGCGGGCAAGGTGCGAAGGAAGATTCCACAGCTTCATGATCTTCACAAGCTCCTCGCTCCATCTCACTCACACCCACTGAGGTGATACAGAAAGGAAAGAGGGGGCTGAGATGGACTTTTCCTTCCTCCAGGTGGTTCACATCTCTGGGTACATTCCACAAGGATTGCTCTCCTCCTTCTCTTGCCAGAGACACTAGAGCATCTTCTGCAGTTGGAGTTCCTGGAGGTAAAACCCACAAAATTGTGGGCCCCCCTGAAGACTGTGGCCCCTCAGAATCTCTTACTCTGATGCTAGTTCATAACCAGCTCCAGCAACACAACAAAATTTCCATTTAAATCTCCCATCAGTTTGTGGCAGCAGCTGTTTCTGCTCCAGGTAAGCAGGTCTCAGCTGTGACTCTGTGGATTGGCCCCTCCGCACTTCAGGGTGGCAGTTTTCCCTCTATCCTCAGTTCTTCAATATGTTTATAAAAGTTGTTGATTTTCTGTTTGATTTTTTCTTGTTACGGAAGAGCAGTAAAGACTTCTCTGATTTTAAATATTAGAGCTGAAACTGGAAGTTCCATATCTTCTTAGATAAAGAATAAAAGGAGTAAGTAATCATGAGGAAATCTGAAAACGCTACAGAGGGGATATGTAAAATGTAGTGAATTAAGGTCTTAGAAATGACCAGGAAGATGAAATCTAGGCAATGGGTTGAGGGATTAATTTTGTAAAACAGGAGAAAGGTTTCTTCATCAAGAAAGAATAACAAAGAAAGATAAATATAATGACAAGATTTGAGATATCTCAGTTGGAATAGATTTGATTTTTTCAATAAGGTAGAAATCAAGTAGTTTGGATTAAAGCAGATTTAGTAACTGGAGCAAAGTAGAAATTATTCTTAATAGAGGAATATAACAAAGAATGAATTAAAATGCTAATCTATTTTTTCTGAATAAGCAGGGAGAGGCCACCCGATGTTAGGGGATGTGTTTTCACACTGACTTTCAGTGATCTCATCTCCTGACTTTCCCACATTGGGATTTGGAGGGAAGAAAGTGGATGGGTGCCTCCCCTTTGTGTGTGTCTGCATCCTAGTCTCCTCTTCTTATGGGACACATGCCACATTGGATCAGGGTCCACCATAATGACCTCAATTTACCTTCACCTCTTGAAAGACCCTTCTAAATACAATGACATTAGAAGTCAGAGCTTCCACATATGAATTGTGGGGGACACGACCCAATCTACAATAGCAGGCAAGGTGAGTGGTGCCAGGACAGTGTGGGGCGCACCTGAGAAAATGAAACGATGTCAGTAAGAGAAAAAGAAGCAAGACTCAGAGAGACCAATCGCCTCTCCATGGAGAGGGTATGGAGACTGCAAGTCCAGAGTGAAGCCCAGGGTCCAATATTCACAAGACACTTGGTGCAAGTGGAGTAAACACTGACTCCCGACAACTCACCGTTCAGACGGCTCGATGACACAAGGCTTTTCGTTCAGCGAGAGATGAACACGCTTCCTCTCGCTTGCTATTGGACCATGGACAGTTCTTGTTTCAGAAATAAAAAATGTTACTTGTGGTATGGTTGCTTGTGTTGAATATTTCACCTTCTCTAAAAATGAATTTGGAAAAGTTCTCAGATTAAACATATGGTTCTCTCATTGACAACTCCACAGATCAGAACAATGGGTAAACTTTGGTTCCACTCCTGCCTCCTCTGAAACACTGGTGGGTGACTCCAGCCTCCTTAGCATGACTCTACCCTGAGTGCACAACAGGGGCCCTGACTCCCCATTACTGGCCCCGGCTCCCCATTACAGCCCATCCTTAGAATCACTTCTGACACAACTGTCTTGAGACATCCCAGTAAAAGAATCCCATGGGATCAATGCATTCATTCTAAGAGTCCTACCACACTACACAGAGCAGATCAGGGTTCTACCTACCCTAGCTGTTTCTGAAAATAACCTCTACTGCTTGTTGGAAATAATGACTTAGCCACATGCTACAAAATATTATTTCTGTGACTGTAACTTCTTAGGAAAATGTAGTTAGAATTAAAACAAAAATTAATGTGAAGGAGGAGTCCTCAAAGTGTTCCACTAACCTGTAGGTGATCTAAAAAAAGCCTGTGGGCGAATTGCCAGAGTATTCATGATAAAATCTACGTGGTCTTACCAGCACACTAGAATCAACTTGGGAGCATTAAAAAATAGGAGTTCTCGGACCTCAACTCAGAGCAATTGAATTAAAAGCTCTGGGGGTGAGGCCCAGGCATCTGTGTTCAGTGAAGTGCTCCCGAAGACTCAAAGGCACAGGAAGGGCTGAAGGCCCCAGCGGGAAGCAGAGAAACAGAAAATCAGAGCACAGCTCGAGTGTGTGGGTCTAAGCCCAAACGCCCACGGGCTGACTGGGAATTACAGATCACTTAGAAAATGAAGTCTTCGTGTAATCTGGGAAGATGAATTTTCTGTAAAGATTATTAGGGTAATTTCAAAGCAAATATTCCACCTATTTAACAGTATGAGCTATTCTTAATCATGTCGTGATTACACTTCCATGCAAATAATTCATATGCTATTTAAATTTTGGCTGGGTGAGGTGGCTCATGCCTATAATCCTAATGTTTTGGGAGGCTGAGGGGGAAGATTGCTTGAGCCCAGGAGTCTGAGGCCAGCCTGGGCAACATAGTGTGACTTTACAAAAAAATTGTAAAAATTAGCCTGGTGTGATGGCTCACTCCTGTAGTCCCAGCTACTCGGGAGGCTGAGGCAGGAGAACGGCTTGACCCTGGAGGCAGAGGCTGCCATTTTAAGCAAAAGACTGAGCCTATTTTTTTTTATTATACTTTAAGTTCTAGGGTACTTAAATGTTAGACTTAAAACCATAAAATCCCTAGAAGAAAACTTAGGCAATACCATTCAGGACACAGGCATGGGCAAGGACTTCATGACTAAAACAGCAAAAGCAATGGCAACAAAAGCCAAAATTGACAAATGGGATCTAATTAAACTAAAGAGCTTCTGCACAGCAAAAGAAACTACCATCAGAGTGAACAGGCAACCTGCAGAACAGAAGAAATTTTTTGCAATCTACCCATCTGACAAAGGGCTAATATCCAGAATCTACAAAGAACTTAAACAAATTTATAAGAAAAAATCAACCCCATCAAAAAGTGGGCGAAGGATATGAACAGACTGAGCCTATTTTAATCTCAGTTTGCTGACCCAATGTAGAAAGGCCTGCCTGGCAGCTTTGCTTCTGTGTAAATAAGTGTGCAGCGGGGCACCTTATTTTCTTCTTATGTTGCTTCCATAGCATCGGCCCTTTCTGGCCCCTGATCAGTTTCTCCTGATGGCCTGTGTTTAGCCCTCCTTCTGCGGCTGTGATTTTGGGCTTCCCAGGTATTTTCTAGGACTGGATTTACGGTTGCTGATGTTCACACTGCATCCCCCAGGTATATGGTTGTGATAATGTTTTACATAACTAGTTGTGATAATGTTTTACATAACTAGTAGACTAACATTGCTAAAGATCAATATACTAAAATATATGAAGAATACATAGAGAAAATGCATAATTTCTTCTCTCAAGTTTTCTTTAATGCAGTCGGGGTTATATAATGCAATGGAAAGGAAATGATACAACTAGAGCTTAAGTTCCACATGAATTAAACACGGGAAGTCAAGAAAGGGGAACATGAGCTGTGGGCTAAAGAGATTACGGAAGACACCAAAGAAAGGTCGGAGTTCTGGCTCTCTGTTGCTGTGTAGCAAAGCACCTCAAAGTTGTGAGGCTTGAACACCTTAGTATTAACCCTCACTGTCTGGAGATTGAGCAGGCTCGGTGGGGGTGTCGAACTTGGGGTCTCTGGAGCATTTGAGTCTCACAGTGCCTGCCTCTGAATTCCCTGGAATGCTGGTCTGGGTCAGCCCTCCAAGGTGCCCAGCTCAGGTGGCTGGCAGCTGATGCTGGCTCCCACGGGGGCGCAGTTGGGACCGTTCACTGCAGGCCCACGTTGCCTCTCAATCAGTGGCTTCCCAGAGTCCAGCGGCTGCTTCTAAGAGCAATAGACCCAGAAGCAGAAAGTGGATGCTGGCCAAGCCCAAAAACTGGCACAGGATCTCTTCTTCCTTATGTTACTCTCTATGCCCCCTTCATGCCCATATTTAAGGGGAGGGCACACAGCCCCCACGGGCCCATGGTAACAATGCCAGAAAAGCCCCATGGCGACAATGCCAGCAAATGCTTGGCCATCTTTAGTCAAACTTAGTGCACTCGAAGGTAGTGGAAATGAAATCTGGGTGTTAGGAGAGAGTGTTCCCAGAGAGGACAGCCTTGCAGGGGGAGCTAGGAAGAGGGGGTAGGCTGTTTCCAGCATGCTTGGGACAGCAGGGTGGCTGAGGTGTAAGTTCCATTTTGCTGAAAGCATTGAACACCACGGTGAAGAGTAGGTGAGTGGAGTGCTTCCCAAAATATCTGTGGTGAAGGGCAGATTTTCCCTCAGTCCATCATTGATCAGTGTCTTTGAAAACCAGGATGAAAATGATTTATTAGAGAAATTAAGTGGAAAAGGCATCAAATGTAAGCCTAGCTGTTTTCTTATTATTAGATACCATGGACGTAAGACTGTTCTGTTAAATAGCTATAAAGGTTTGTAAATGTACTCTCAACATCTGCATTTTTTGGGTTTGCTGTTGGTTGGTAGCAGACATCTTGAAGACGGGCTATAGACCATGGACCATCCTTTGAGTCGCAGCTGGAAGAGCCAGAACCTAGAACTGCAAAGTGAGAATAATTACTTTAATTTTCAGGGGCTATGGGCATGTTTGTTTCTATTTGTTTATTTTTCTCCGTCTCACGTTGGATTATAAGATCCTTGAGGGAAAGAACACGTTCTGACTTTTAAAACTTCCTAAAATAGCTTATCTATGCAGGGCTGTTAAAAAGAAAAGGTCTTTACTTCAACAACACAGTGGAATTTCTTCCTGCAATGCAAGAAGTTTCAAAATATGCAAATCTATAAATATGGTAAGCCATATTAACAGGATGAGAGACAAAAATCACACGATCAACTCATTAGATGCACAGAAAGCATTTGACAAAATTCATGATAAAATTCATGTAAAATCAGTCAACAAAAAGGTATGGAAAGGATCCACCATCACACAATAAAGGCCCTATATGTGGAGCCCATAGCTGACATCATACTCAATGGCAAAAAATTGAGAGCTTTTTCTCTAAGATCAGGAACAAGACAAGGATGCCCGCAGTCACCACTTCTATTCGGCACACTACTGGAGGTCCTAGCTGGGGCAATTAGGCAAGTGAGAGAAATAGAAGGCATCCAAATAGGAAATGAAGAAGTGAAATTGCTGCTGTTTGCTGATGACATGATCTTTGATCTTATATATAGACAACCATAAAGATCCACCAAAAAACTGTTAAAACTAATAAAGGAATAAAGTTGCATGACAAAAAATCAACACACAAAAAAGCAGTAACATCCTTGTACACTAACAATTAGAATATCTGAAAAAGAAATAAAAAACAATAGTTTCAAAATTAAAACACTTACAAATATGTTACCAAGGAGGTAAAGACCTGTACATTTAAAACTATAAAACAGTGATGAAGTAAATTAAAAAGGACACCAGAAAATGGAAAGATATTCCATGTTCGTGGATTGGAGGGATCAATACTGTTAAAATAACCATTCTACCCAAAGCAATCTACAGATTCAATGCAATTCCTATCAAAATTCCAATTTCTTTTTTTTTTTTTTTTTGAGATGGAGTCTCTCTCTGTCGCCCAGGCTGGAGTGCAGTGGCACAATCTCAGCTCACTGGAAGCTCCGCCTCCCAAGTTTATGCCATTCTCCTGCCTCACCCTCCCGAGTAGCTGGGACTACAGGTGCCCACCAACACGCCCAGCTAATTTTTTGTTTTTGTATTTTTAGTAGAGATGGGGTTTCACCGTGTTAGCCAGGATGGTCTCAATGGTCTCAATCTTCTGACCTCGTGATCTGCCTGCCTCGGGCTCCCATAGTGCTGGGATTACAGGCGTGAGCCACTGCACCTGGCCCCAATTTCATTTTTTATAGAAATAGAAAAACAATCCCAGAATTCATATGCAGCCAGACACACACACACACACACACACACACACACACACACACACACACACACACAAATAGCCAAGGCAATCTTGAGCAAAATGAACAGAGCTGAAGAAATCACACTACCTGATTTCAAACTATATTACAAAGCTATAGTAATTTTAAACACATAGTACTGACATACAAATAAACACATTGACAAATGGAACAGAATAGAGAGCCCAGAAATGAACCCAAGCATTTATAGGCAAATGAGTTTTGACAAAGGTACCAAGAACATGCATTGGGAAAAGGACATTCTCTTCAATAAAGGTGTTGGGAAAATTAGATATCCACATGCAGATAAGTGTACATTTCACACAATATACAAAACTCAACTCAAAATGAATTCTAGATCTAAACATAAGACCAGATACTGTAAAATCACTAGAAGAAAGTGCAGGTGAAAAACTGCGTGACATTGGCCTAGGCAATTTTTGGATTGGACTCCAAAAGCTCAAGCAAAAAAAGCAAAAAAAAAACCAAATGGAATGACATCAAATTAAAACAGGTCTGCACAACAAATGAAACAACTAACATGTTAAAGAGACAACCTGGCCAGGGGCGGTGGCTCACGCCTGTAATCCCACCACTCTGGGAGGCCAAGGTGGGCAGATCATGAGGTCAGGAGTTCAAGACCAGCCTGACCAACACGGTGAAACCCCCGTCTCTACTAAAAATACAAAAAATAGCCAGGTGTGGTGGCACGTGCCTGTAATCCCAGCTACTCAGAAGGCTGAGGCAGGAGAATCGCTTGAACATGGGAGATGGAGGTTGCAGTGAGCCAAGATCGTGCCACTGCACTTCAGCCTGAGTGACAGAGTGAGACTCCATCTCAAAAAAAAAGAAAAAAAATCTACAGATTGAGAGAAAATATTTGCAAGCCATATATCTGATAAGAGATTAATGCAACACAACTTAAAAATGGACTAAAGACTTGACATTTCTTTTTAAAAAACACACACAGATAGGCTAAAGATACATGAAAAAATGTTCAACATCACTAATCCTTAGGGAAGTGCGAGTCAAAACCACACGAAGAGATCATCTCACACTCGTTAGATTGGCTAATGCTGGAAAGATGAAGGAGAAGTGTTAGTGAGGATATGGAGGAAAGGGAAGCCTCGTGCACTGTTGGTGGGAATATAAATTAGCACGTCATTAGGAAAACTGTATAGAATTTCCTTTAAAAGTTAAACATAGAACTACCATGTGATCCAGCCATCCCACTTCTGGTTGTACATCCAAAGCATCTGAAATCTGTATGTAGAAGAGATATCTCCACGCCCATGTTTACGGAAGCATTACGCATAATAGCCAAGCCATGAAATTAATCTAAGTGCCCATCAATGGATGAATTGGCAAAGAAAATGCGGTGTATAAATACACAATGGAATAAAATTTAGCCTTAAAAAGAAAGTCATTTTGTGATTTGCAACAACATGAATGAACCCAGAGGACATTACGCTAAGTGAAATAAGCTAGGCACAGAAAGACAAGTATTGCATGTTCTCACTCAGATGTGGAATCTCAAATAATTGAGCTCCTAGAAGTAGAAAGTAGAAAGCTGGTTGCCAGACACTGTGGCCTGAGGGAAAGAGAGATGACTGGGGAAGGGCACAATGTTTTAGCGACTTAGAGAAAGAAATTTCTTGAAATCTCTTGCCCAGATCTCAAGAAATTTGGTGACTATAGATAACAGTAGAGTATTGTATACATAGAACATCACTTTGTGCTCCATAAATATATGCAATTATAATTTGTCAATTTACAATAAAAATACTTTTTGCTATTTTCTGTGAGATGACAGTCTTACTAATAAACTCTTGGGGGGATTTGAAGCTGCCATGCATTGATTCACAGCAGTTTTCTGAGCAAAAAGTAATATTGAGAAACATAATCATCTTGAAGTCCAAAATTACGTTTGTGCCTGGAAAGTCAAGGTAGAAATCTCCTTTTCCTTACATGCTCTATTACCTGGCTGCCTTTCACTTTCATTAATGCAGCTGAAGGTTTGGGAACATTTTTATATTAAATGTGTCACTTATGCAACAATAAGTTTTCATGCCCTAAAAAAACGCAAAAGTCTTGAAAATAATAAACACAACAGACAGAAGGTGTGTGAATCAGTTCCTTTTAGTGCAAAAACAAAGACGCCTCACGTACGACCTATCAAGTGTATACGTGTGTGTGGTGAGATCTTTCCTTTTGAAGGATAAACAAATTGCCACAGTGTGTATCTCTGGGAGTTAGAATGGGGCGAGGCTGGGAGTCGCCACACCCACCAGGTTCCATCGTTTTCAGCGGCTCTATTTTTTCCTTGGGTATCATAACACTTGGGGGAAGTCCCTCTCTCAAGCCCAATTTCTTCCATCAGAATTACCTAGGTAGACCTCATTTATAGGAACGAGTATTTACACTTCGCACTTTACTTGGAGTTTAGAAGTAGTTTAGAATTACACATATAGTTGCAGGGTGGCTTTTGCCCAGTACATTGCATGTGTTATTTTCTCTACCTGTGCCAGTTGCTACTGCACCGGCACGCACAGAAGGACGGTGGAGCTGTTGCCCCCTTAGCTAATGTGAGTGTTCATGAGGATGACTCTACCAGATTCTGGAAATGAGCATCCAAACAATAATTTTTTACGAGCTTCGTATTCTGTTTCCTCCTTCCCATACCTTTCCTCTCACCATCCCTTCACTCCAAACACGTTTGAGTTAAGATTGGGAGCCAACCTCCCCACTTCCTGCAGAGCTGACAGGATGGAACACCAGCAGCAGGAGGGAGGCACCGGCCATCACAAGGGGCCTCCCCTACATGGCAAATCGACATTGTGACTGCGCGTTCAAACACCTGTTTCCTCTGCTTTTGGAAGCTCCGTAAGGAAACTCCTCTCAGTCTTGACCCAGGAGAGTGCCAGAATGTCGTAGGCACTTAATTAATGTTTGCTGAATGAATGAATAAATGAATGAGTGCATAAATTCATCCCCACTGGTTCAAGGGTGCCTATCTTCTCTTTGTGATCTGGGGTCCTTTTGAGCACTGTGCTAGGCTGAGTGACTGCTTTCCCCCATCGTGGCCCCTCTGAGGGTTCGGCTGTGCTTTCGTCTGTGCCATGATTGAGAGAGTGTCTGACCCATTGCAGGAGGCCAGGAAGCATCACACGAGTGAATAAAGGAAGGTACACATGTACAGAGATGCCTACAAGCACCTACATGTGGGCATATGGGAAAAATGAATATTTACATGCCGGCATGCAAACTAATTCACAGGAAAGAGTCTTAGTTTGTATGCCTTCAGCATCTTGGCCTGTACCCCGCTGCCTTCCCACTCTTCTGGGGGTTTTGGGAGAAATTTGCTGAGACCAGCTCCTTTGGGGATGTCTGGATCTAGCAGTTTGCTATCACGTAGTAAGGCTTACAGAGATGTGTTTCTGGAAAGAAGAAAAACAGAGCCTAGAAATTCTTTCCTCAGCATCAGGGTATCTGTCCTCCTCCTCAACCTCCTCCTCCTCCTCCTCCACCTCTTCCTGTTCTTCTTCCTCAAACATTTTTATAGTGGTAAAATATACATAACATAAATTTACCATTTTAACCATTTTTATGCGTGCATTTTGCTGGCATTCAGTACATTCACATTTTTATGTAACCATCATCACTATGTATCTCCAGAACTCTTCCTTCTTCCCAAACCCAAACCCTGTCCCTATTAAACACTCTCTTCCCATTCCCCCTTCACTCAGCCCCTGGCACCTGCCACTGGCTTTCTGTCTGTATGACTTTGGTTACACTCAGGTTGTGACATTAGGGGAACCATGTGTATGCACCCTGTGTCGGGTTCACTGCACTCAGCACCATGCCCTCAGGCTCCTCCATGCCGAGGCACAGGTAGGAATTCCCTTTCTTTTTAAGGCTGAATGGCATTTCCTTGCATGGATATACTACATTCCTTTGTTTTTCATTCATCAGTTGCTGGACTTTTAGGTTGTTTCTACCTTTTGGCTGTTGTGAACAATTCTGCTCTGAACATCAGTGTATAATGATTTGTTCAAGTCCCTACTTTCAATTCCTTTGGGTATATACCCAAAAGTGAAACTGCAGGGCCATATGGCGATTCTACGCTTAACTTGTTGAGGAGCCATGATACAATTTTCCTCACTGGAAACACATTCCCACCAGCAGTGTGCATGTGTTCTAATTTCTCCACATTCTCTCCAACACTAGTTATTTTCTGTTTTTTTTTTATGATGCCCATCCTGATAGGTGTGAGATGGTGTCTCACCGTAGTTTTGATTTGCATTTCCCTGATGAGAGAGATGGAGCCTGTTTTCATGTTTATCATCCATTTGTGCATCCTCTTAGAGAAAGTCCCTTCATGTCCTTAGTCCTTTCCTAATTGAGTGTTTTTTTCTTTCTTTTTTTTTTTTTTTTTTTTGCTGTTGAGTTCTATGAGTTCTTTATATATTCTGGATATTAATTTTTTATCAGATACACGATTTGCTAATATTTTCTCCCTTTCTGTGCCTTTTTCCTCTCTTGGTAGTGTCTTTTGGTGCACACGTTTTTTAATCTCAATGAACTCCAATTTTTTCTTCCTTTCTCTCTGATGCTAGTGTCATATTTAAGAAATCATTGCCAAACCCAATGTCATGAAGCTTTCCTCCGGTGTTTTCTTCTAAGAGTTTTATAGTCTTAGCTCTTACATTCAGTGTTTGATCTGGACTCCTCTTGACCATGAGGTCACATTTATTCTCCTAGCATCTTATCAGTGACACTGTGTTTCATAGAATCTGCTTATGTGCTAGACGAATAGCTAAGAGAACAGAGTCGGCCCCAAATTTCAGGCTATGCAACTACACTAGCTTGACTACAGCTGCGAATCTCTCTCCAGAATAAACTTTACCTTCCTTTGTTGATGCGCAGAGCAAGGAAGGCAGTGCTTGCCATTTCGGACTGTTTATTTTTTCTTAGATAATTTTGAAATACAAAACTGTTTATTCTTCTGAATCTCTTCAAAACACTGGTAACATCAACAGACAGTGTTAAATGGTAAAATTGCTCACCAAGGTATGTGTGGTGGCTTGCTCCGGTGTTCTTGCTCTGATGCTCTTTGAAACATGCAGGGCATATTAAAGGTCTTCCTGGTGTATTGAGAACAGCTATGGGACAAGGGGGCTATTTACTAGTGACTGGGGATATTGCCATACGTTTGCCCTGCTGGTGCCATTTGTCTAAAATATCCTTGTTCCAATCCCATGCACAGAAGGCTCGAGCTGACTGTTCTTTGGGAAAGAACACTACGTTGCAATCATGCTTAATTTGGGAAAAACTGCATTATGAATCGAGCACTGAGCAGTATGTGGGCCATTTGGTTTTGAGTTGTGAACTTTCCTTCGCAATCCAGCATAATGTTGAAATGTCAGCTAGGACTTAGTTTGGCTACCACCGGAATTTCACTATTTATAACAGAAGATGTGGTATCTGGGCTATAGCTCAGTTCCCTCAAACCTGGGCCAAAATCCAGCTCCAAAAAGATATCACTAGACTAACTAATTTAACAGGATCCTTTTGTGTCTCAATTGAAGAAGGGAAAATGTCCTAATTTCTGTAGTTATCACGACAACTGTCACTAGTGGTTGATCCGAAGCAGTGGTGGAGGCTGCAGTCCTGTTACACTCTGATCGAAATTCTGATGTTTCGATATATTGTAGTCTCTGTGTTACATAATTCCATAGCCAAAGCGCTCCATCAGCTACGCTTTGTTTAGAGGAAGAAACAGGAAATAAAAAATTAGCTTCATAATGGAACAGAAGATACCCCGTCTCCCTGTCAGAGAGTGCTGCTTATCAGAATGCTTGGTGTACAATTAAGGCAGTCAATTCAGAAGGCATTCCAAATACTGTTGTTTAAAAGTATAAAGAAATTAACAAAAAATGCACTGAGATGAGAGTGGTTCTGTCTTAGAGTAACGGGGGTTTTCTGCTTCCTTTTGTCTGCAGCTGGCCAGAGCTGTACTCTTGAGTCCTCAAAGCGCAGTCCTCTTTCCAGCAGCAATCAGCCTCACCTGGGAGCCTGTCAGAAATGCAGACTCCCAGGCTAGCCCCCAGATCCGCATAATCACCATTTGCATCTCCACAGACCCTCAGATGGTCTCTGTGCCCAGTAAGTCTGAGAGGCGCTGCCCTAAGTTCCTGGTGAAATTGGAGCCAGCACTGATAATGTCTGTGGTTCCCTCTGTGTAATCAGGAGCCCGTGCATCTGTGAATCCTCCTCGCTCAGAAATATTGACGATCTTGTGCGTGCTGCTAGGGAAGAGGTGCGGCGCGCAGCAGCAGAGGAAAGCCTGGGATGGAGGAGGACACTTGACCTCGCTTTCCTTTTTCAGAATCCTGGCAAGCAGGCGGGATGCGTCTTCACTCCGGTGCCAGGACTATGAATTTACAGGCAGGGCGCAAAAAAAGCGAACATTTTGATGACCCTCCCGGTTTGCTGCTGGGCTGAGGGCGGTTATTTCCTGCAACTTCCCTGATTAGCATGCATCAGGCGAGTCAGGGACCTGAGTGAAAACCTGCTCTCCAACGCCGCTGTCAACGGCCTGCCCTTCGATAAATGATCCAGAGCTGCTGCTCGGTGTGGGGATGGGAATGTGTTTGGGCACTAAAACCACTGCTTGCATGACATCATTCCATATCAGATTACACTGTAATGTCAGGAATGTAATCATTAGCATTTAAACATGCATAAAATTTAATTAACCTACTTACCAGTTTGCTTAGAACTTTTGAAGGGCTACCTAGAGTCCTCTCTAAGCGTTTTATTACAGAGTTTTGGAAAGCTCACAAAAGAGAGAAGTTCACTGGGATTTTTCTCCCTAAAGCTGATGGGCCGTGACAGATGAGCAGATGACCCGAGTTAATTATTATTGAATTCGTTATTACTGCTTTGTTGTCACCCAGCTCAGCCAGGGTAAAATGATGACAGTAGGTATCTCATTAAAACAGCTGTTTCAATTATGTAGCGGCAAATATTTAAAAAGCGAGCCTTCCAAGTTTAAAGCCGTTAACAAAGTTTGTTTGTGCTGGTTGTGCCAAGATGATCTGACCGAAAAGGAGGGGGTGGAGGAATCATGGGAGACGTTGATCAGCACGATGGCTCCAGAGGAGAGGCGCCCCCACACCAGCCCACGCCCGCCTGGTCTGGCCAACTTCAGGGGGTGGCGGAGGGTAGGTAAGAGGGAGGAAAGGGCTTGGGTTTTCCCCACTGTATCCCGATTTCAGGAGTCCATGTTAAATCCAGTTATGTTTAAATTGTAAAGGAAAAGAGCTGTTTGCATAGATTTCTTTCCACCTACAAAACGGGATCTCAGCCAGTGTGCTTTATTATGATCACCTCGCTTAGCTGAGACCCTTATATAGGCATTCAAAGAAACAAAGAAAAACTTCTCCCAGGTCTCCATTCAGGAAGAATGTCCTCACTGTCCAGTACTTGGAGTGACTTTGTATAGATGTTGGCTGTCTTTCATTAACACATATCTACCATGAGAGCATTCGATTACAGGTGAAGCCCTGATAATTTATCAGCGAATCTGATTTTTTCTACTGTCACTATGTCGCTGACTTACAATTGATGAAATTCAGCAAAACTGTCAGAAGTGGAAGTTTCCTGTTCTCTCACTGGAATTTGCCTCTCGGTTTTATCATAAATGGCACATTCTCTCAATTCTGTGTTCAATGCTTTCCAGAGAGGGGATTCAGCTCTAGGCTCTCTCCTGGACTTATGATGTGTGTCCTTTCCCTTTGATGACCATATGACTCTGAGGCTGGAGTCCTCAAACATGACCCTAATAAGTCCTGGGTCACGGATCACCACACCAGCCAACTAGTTTCAGGCTGGGAAAATGTGGGTTCACCAGCTATCAGGAGGAGGGCTTCATCCCACTCTAGTCACTAAGTGAAGGCACATTGGGGTTCATGAAAGAGCTGAAGCAGGGTTGCACAATCCTGCGGCCACTCTTGGGAGGACCTGGAAGGTGCAGACACCGGGGCTGAGCTTCACTCCCTGTGCAAAGTGCAGCACATTTGAGATGAAGAGATCTGGGTCAGCGACCCTGGTGGCTGAGGAGGCATGAAGAGCTCTGAAGAAATAAACATCTTCTGGGAATTAGGGTGCAATTTGCGTTTGGAATTTGCCTCAGAATAAACTGTCAAACTTCTGTCCATCCAGGATAATTAGATAGAACATTTGCTTCAGATTTGCTTGTGAGACCTCCTATCCCTTGGGTTTGTTTACAGATCCTAAGAATGTTGCTTAATAACGTTGCCTACCAGTGTGAGAGTAGTTGCTGATTTAAAATATGAAAAATAAATCAATCAACTAATATTCTCCTATAACATGTCAGTCAACCCACGTGGCCAATGCAAAAATAAAACTGAGGCCCCATCAGGAAGGCACTGCAGCTGGAGGGGCAAATGCTTTTTGTGTTTATGGAAGAAGAAAATGTTACTAAACTCTCTAATTAACAGTGAAAAAAGCCATTTGTGTAGTTCCTAAAATTAAAATTCCAACAGAGAACATTAAATCAGAATAGTGAACATTTTGAAATTTACTTTTTTCTAGAGTTTCACATACATAAGGTGTGTCTAGGTTGACAGTGTAATATTTGAAACTTTTAAGAGAAAGGCTCTTCGCATCTTCCCCGTCGCCAGTGTGGTAAGGATTTTTGTGTGTCTTATCGTCATCATATGGGCAGCTCGACAGGGAGGGAAGGGCCCAGAGGGGAGGACTCTGTGGAGGACCTGACAAACCACTCTGTGCGGCAGAACGGAGTGATTCCCAGAAAAGAAAGGCTGCCAATCCCAGTGTGAGCTGGGGGGCATGGGGAGGCCTTTGAGGCTTCACAGTGAAGGGACATATCTGTGCCGGAAGGAAAAGGGAGCTTGTTGAACTCTCTTTCTTTGTGCTCTTCCTGATCACAGGAAGCCCCAGGAGAAAACTTGGTGGAGGTCTGTGTGATTCTCTGCCTCTGGCAACAAGCATCCTCTGAAAAAGAGTCGGGTGCACAAAACAGGAGCCGACCTCCTGCAAACAGAAGGGAAAATCGTACGGGGGCCTTGTTTGGAATCTAATTTTCCCCAAAATATTTTAATTGTAAGTAATAGTCCCTTACATGTACCAGTTTAAGAATTATAATGGCACAAGAAGCAGAAAGATGGCAGCAAGGGCTATATCTAATGCATTATTCTCAATGGGATTTATATTATAAATACATCTTAGAAATGTAGACATATGTCCCTGAGAGAAAAGTTTTAAAACCATCTAACTTTTTAAGCATTAGTACCTTAATGTACTAAACAGTTTTAAAGCCATCTAACTTTTTAAACATTAGTACTATTCATTCCAGGAATTTTGAGTTACCAGGACTTCTATAATCGTTGCATTAATATTATTAATCACTACAGTTCTTCTTGCAATACCTGGAAAAGTACTTGTTTACTGTGTTATTGTGTGTTGGAGACTCGTTGCGTATCTTATTATCTCCATCCCACACAACAGCCTTGCAAAGAGGCATCACTTGTCCTCATTAGAGGAATGAGGCTGGGGGAATGGGGTCAGTGGCCCCAGCTTCATTTCCACAGCCCTAGGGCAGCCGCAGCTGTCTAGGGCCCCCATCATGTTCAGCCTGTGGTGGGAAGGCACTACTGGACAGGCAGGGGTCCAGGGCGCCTCTCCAGGAGAGCTCCTCAGGGACCACATGGTCTGTGCACACCTTTGAGGTGCTGGCCAGGGAAGCAGCTGCACCTGCTAAACCCACCCAGATGAGTCACGTGACCCTAGGATTATTTCAGGACCCTGTGTCCACAGTCACCAGCGGCTGTAAGTCAGCCCATGCCCTGCAGAAGACGTCCACTGATGTGTGTCTCCTGCACCTCCAGCCTCATTTCCAGCGGCAAGGGAACTTGGAAAACTGAGCAGATGCTTCTCCCTGTAGGGGTGCCCCTCTCCTGGGTTCACGGCTCTGCCTCCCCTGTCCCCAGTTCCCACCTGGCCACACAGAGCCACTACCACTGCCTCTTCCCTCATCCCTTCCTGAGAGGTTTGTGATTCTGTGGATGCCACTGTTTTCTTCATTCGGCTTTGGCACCCAAACAAAGGGAGCAAGTCAGGGAAGGAGGAAGAACAGCACAGGAACAGGCAGAGAGAAGTCACAGCTGGCCTTCCCTTCGAGGACCTCCCTACAATAGCTCAGCCCTTTCTAGTCTTTGTCCTCAGATCCCCCTTGAATTGAATGAACTTGATTTGTGACAAAGTGTGACTACAGATGGAATGACTTTGGATGGAAGAAGGTGCACATTTTTAAGTATTTTGGGAGTCTATCAGAAGCAAAGCGTAGGTGAAAAGATGGAGAGAGAAAAATTGGGAAGATTTGTGATAGAGCCACAATACAGCTGGGGTGCCTTTAGTACACGGCTGAGCGGGTGGCAGGTTCAGCTGGAGGCACACTTCATTTTTTCAGATCAAGGGATTGTTGGCATGGAATTTAATTTTATTGAGAAATACAAGATTTCCACGAGGACTTTGGGATTCTGTCATTGCTGTGGCATGTTGTCAGATGCAGTTGGATGGTAAGAATCTATGAAGTCAGCTTCATCCCTTAAATTGTAAAACAGTGAAAATAAGCACCACAGATTGGAGAAAAAATAACTGACTTCTCTCTGGATTTACCTACGCCACTAACATTGCAAACCAATAAATCACAGAGGAAATTCCAGGGTGTGAGACCAGGTGAATCAAAGCTTCCAGAATGTCATCTGAACCCACGTGAGGTGGAGTTGACAAGTTCTGTGCATCTGTAATTATCACTGTCACCATCCCCATTCACTTCCATCTCATCCTCTGCTTAAGGAAGAGCAGCATGTTTTCATCTTCATGTTCCTCTCCTGGTAGGTCCCCTCTTCCTCAGTGTGCTTTGGTCTCAGAGAAGAATATTACAAAATAGCATTGTGAAGGGACATATGTCCAAAGATGTCAAGAACTAAACACTTAATGGAGAAACTACTGTACAGTAAGTTTCAGACAGGAATTAGGAGAGTAACTGTCTTTTCAAAGCCAGTGATGTTAATTGGAAAGTTGCAATAGGCTGTACCCTAAATCAACATTCAACAAAGATCTCATCAGTTAGGGGTTTGCACATGGATAAAGGGCGTGATCCATGGATGGTACACGGTGCAAAATTCTTGGGCAAAGACGGGAGCCTGAGGTCTGGAAAGCTGCAAAGATGGGAGCCTGAGGTCTGGAAAGCTCAAGGAGCAGCACCAGGCCACACAGCTGACATGCTCCCAAGAATGACCATCTGCCTCCAAATAATAGCTTCTCCATTTCGACTAAGGTATTTTTATATTTCACTATGATTCATGGTAAAAAGTCTTTGCAAATTTAAGTAAACTCATTTTTTAAAGATCGAATTCCAAAGCACAAAGATGTACCAGAAGCAAGACGTACCAGAAACAAAACCCTTTTACCTTTTGGTAAACAGATAAGGCCAATGTCTCCTGAGATAAGCAGAGGTGGTCAATCCTCACCAACAGATCAATCACCATCCCACAAGGAGATGCACCTGAAAGTTTCCACTTTCTCAAGGCCAGCGAAGTGGGATACCTCAGCTCCCGGAAACCTGGCCCTTCATCATGCCAGGAAGCTGACAGTTCCACTGAAGAATGAAAATGGCAGAATGGTAAACTGGGATCAGATTACTGTGTAAGAGCTCATTCCCTCTGCAAGCCTGGAGGTTTCCCATTATTCATGAACAGGAACCTGGGAAACTCTTGACATTTTGTGGGATTTTTTTTTTTACCTTAATTCTGGAAAGTATTTCATAGCTAAAAATTTGTTCACACATGTTATTTGTTTTTGTACACACCGAAAAATTAAGTTGTATTATTTCATTTCTCCCACCAGAAATGCAGATTCCCAAGACCAGGAGAGCAAAGGACTGGGGCCACACAGGTTGTGAGCAGGAGAATTAGAATTTCATTTCTAAGATGATGCTGTTGTAACCTCCCTGGAAAATGTTACCCCATTTAATGTAGGTAGTGCAGTATTTGTGTGTATATGTCTGCAATGAGTATTCATTACCTGCCCAATTTGACATATTATTTGAGACAGGAAGACTGAACACTCTAACAATATAGAATAATCTGTGTCTGGCATCATCATGGTTTTGCGGGAGACTCACTAGCTTCCCTCTCTCTCTCTCTCTCTCTCTCTCTCTCTCTGTTTATATATATATATATATATATATATATATATATATATCAGTGCAGAAGTTTAATTACTTTGATTTTTAAGTTTTTCTAATAAAGGAAACAGATAAGAAGCAAATCTAAAGCTTAAGAGGCTGCACTCAAAATGGTGTGGAAGAGAAAAATAACTAATTTCCTAAATGCGTATCGTATATAATAAAAAGGTTGTTCAAATATGTATTATGCTGCAACTCAGATTATTTTAATGGGAAAATGTTGGGGTAATAAATCAATGTTTCAATTTCACAGAAAATAGCTTTAATTGCACAGATATCATGTTATTCTAGTTATGTTTATAGGAATCTGTGAAAAATAAAATTGCTTTTCTAATAGTTTGTTAGGTGGTTGTGAATCTTTAGTAAATGGATTTGACAAACGAGGAACTGGTAATCATTTTCTAAATACATGCATCTCTGTTGGGATTCCTGTTTAAGAACACATTGAAAAATAGGAGGAGTTGGGGAATAAGAAGGCCATATCTTCATTTCAGATCACATCTATTGATTTGTGTTAAGCGAATAGAACTTTCAAGAGTGCCACGCCCGCATTTGCCCATGCATTGCTGTTTATGTTGGCTGTTTATGGGGACAACTTACAAGACACTAGGTCTCTGGAAACCTGTGTTTCGTGGGGCTCTGCAGCTCCCGTGTCTTTCAGGGGAAATGATTTTGGATGGCAGGAAAAGGTCCAACTAGCAGCCTTTCATTCTGAGGACCTATTCTTCTGGAAGCTTGCGGCTAGGCAGCATCCCTGAAAGTACCCTGGACCTCCTTTACCACAGGGAACGCACATCCCTGAGGATATTGTCTGAGCTACAGATCATTGAAATTTAACCCATTAATTTCAATTGTCAAGAAGCAAACTAAAGCATACTGTAACATATCATCTCAAATCAGGTTTCTAATAAGCTACAATAGTGACTAGGAATTAACATATCTATAGGGTTGTGACAGTTTATATAATTATATCATGTGTTTAATCAAGAATAAGGGAAAAGCTTGGAGATTTTAGGAAGGCAATATTTCACAGTTTTATCCATTTATCATGTGTTTGCTGAAACTTTTCAATCTACTCTCTATGCTCAAATTACTTACAGTTTCTTTTTGAAGGAGATTTTGTTTAGATTCTATTTGCTCTTTCCCTGTGGGAGATTATCAAGCATTGCTTTATGGGTTGTGGTGGGGTTTTTTTGCCAGTAGAAGTAGGGGTAAACGATGTCATTAGGAAAAATATACTTAATCAAACTACTGGTAGCAAAAGCAATGAACACATCAGAACGTAATGACCCTACCTTCTACCTTCTGAGACTATGAGCTCAGGAACCACGGGGTCCTATGGACTCTTCCCCTTCTTAGTACACACATTGTTTTTCTCCTCTCCTGGAGACACACAGTTTAAGAACCCAGGGTGCCCTGTTCACGTGACGGGCTCCAAGCAGCCTGAGATGCCTGTGCTGTTCTCTCCACCTCCTTCCCGCACTCCCTACCTCCTGCTTAGTCCGTTCTTTAATTATTATGTTAATGCTGTTCCATCTTCCAAAGGAACACTGCAGCTTAGTTTTCAAAAATTGCATAAAGCATTCCTACAGCAGAAAAAAGAAAAAGAAAATGAATAACACATCGGACCCTTGAAGAGAAGTTACAGGAAGATTTTTAAAATTAGATATGAACTCAATTCCTTGATGACTTTTTCCTGGAGACAGAGAGATTCTGAGTTTTCAAACGCTGTACAGAATATCTGTCAGCACCCTAGTTTCTCTCCCTCACCTTCTACCTATTCAGTCATTTTTCACTTGGGATCCTTAGAAAAACTGACTCTTTGACTTCAGATTTTCTAAACAACAAGAAAAAAAATGATTAGTTATCAAATTTAAAAGACCTAATATAAAGACAATATTAAGATTACTAGAATCCAAATATTGCTAAAATTTTACAGCTATGTTTGCAAAAAGTAGTTGCAGTTTTTTACATTTTAAATCTAAGATCATCTATGACAACAATGGGCACATTTTCCAGGACACTGGAAGGCCCAGAAGCCCACATCCCTTCTGCCCCCTTGCAAACACTTGCTGCCTGAGAACAGGTGATGCAGAAGGCAGAGGAGTTGGGCTCTTGTCTGTAAGGCCTCTGGGACTGTCTTCTCCCTGCTACCTGGGGCATGACAGGGGCTGGGTTCCCATCTCCAAACCTTATCTGTTCTTCCCTCCTTTCTTGTTGCTTGATGGCCATACAGTCATATAGTATGCTCTTGGTTTAATGACAGCTGAATCTTTGCCAAATTACCTATGTGCCAAATGCTAGGCTGTTATTTTTTTAAGCATGTACTATTACTATTGAGTCTAATGAGATTGCTTTCTTTACCCCAGTGACCATAGTTATTAATTGTTTAGCCTTTACATCCATGCAATTTTTCCCTATTAGTGTTTCTATTGTCTTCAACACACACAAATGAAATGTGTACATCATTTATATTTAAAATGTGACTGCAGACCTTGATTTCAAATTACATGTTTTATTGAGCACCTACTATTTACCAGCTTCTTTCATATGCTAAAATCTGCAGTGAGCAAGACACTCTTTGCTTTCAAGGGTAAAGGAAGGAAACAGGTGAGTACCTTAGCAGTAACCAGTCATGCTGAGACCTACTATTGAGATAAGGGACTAATTTTCATTTTGGTAAAGAGTTAAATCAGTAGGGAGCTGGTTAATTTCCCAGGCATTTTTCAGGAACGTAGAGGGGCCCATGTACTTGGATGGGGCATGTGCAGGAGTCAGGGATAAATAAAGGACTGTTAGGTTCTCTTGGAAGCCTGTTCTCATAAAAAAGAAAACGAGATTTATATTTGCACTCTGTGCAGCAAGTACTGTAATATAGATGCTCAGGGCAGTAGGTGCTGTGATGCTCAGGTCTAAGACGCCCCGAAAATGGTATCCCGAGCCTCGGAGGACTCCCCCAAACCGTGCCCCTCAGAGGTGGCCCATGCTATGGTGAGCAGGCAGGCGCTGAGCTCCCCACCCCACTTGGAGTGATGAACTATGCTGTTTCTTAGACACCCCTTGGTCCTAGCCTCCTTCTGACCAATGGCAAACATCTGTGAGACTGCAGCTGTGATTAGAGAGGCAGCCTGTGAGACTAACTGGCCCATACAGGGCTCAAACCCAGGGCTTGCTCTATCACCACTGGCTCCAGCCGAACTAACAAGACACAGAAAACCAGCTGACAGCTTTATTCTACAGGACATGCTCAATGTGGGCTTTTTTTTTTTCCTTCTCTTGCTTTACTTTTATTTCTGTGCGATTACCTGCTCCTCTATGGTTTCTTTATTGATGTCCTGGTACCGACTTTTAGGCAATTGGAGGTTTGGGTTGAAGTCTTCTATTGGGATTATAAATATAATATCCATGAAGCTACCTATGAAGTACAGCTGGATACATATGCACTTCTAGATAAATATCATGGTCCCAAAGACAAGGACACCCCAAAGGCCGCACTGATTTATGGCTGCTCTGCAACTTGAGTGGCACTCGATAGAAATCATAGGCAAGCACAAATGTTGAAGAAAGAAGATAATACATGCAGGTTTGTCATGCATTTTGTAATTACCTTTGTATTCATCAAGGAGTCCTAGGAGCATGAGGGAGGAAGGAGGTGGTGGTGTTTTGGCCCCCAAAGAGTTTAAAACTATGGTGCATTGCATTACAGGATCCTATTAATAATTAAACTATCTGTCACTTACCAACAACATACATTCCAAATTAAATTTAAGCAAAAGGGAGAAAGAGATCATTTGGGACTGAATTAGTGGGCTTAAGAGAGAAATAAATAATAATCAAACATCTGTGTTCTAAATAGTACGTGCTTTATCAGACAAACAACTGTTACCGTCTCATTGTATAAAATTGCTTGGGGAAAACACGGTAACTAGCAGGCAAAGTCTCCACGAGGAAGGGGGGAGGTGAGAAAAAGTTCATTAATGAGTCAGAAAGTGATTGAAAGTTGCCGTGCTGTTCTATCAGCTTCTTTCTCAGCATCTTTGTTGGCAAACGAGAAGGTGTATTTACTTAAGTGCACAATCCAGCGGACAGTCCCACAGCCCCAGAAGATCTAAGTGGCCCAGTCCTGAGAAGAGCCCGGAATAAAAACACCCTGCCCAGATCCACAATTGCTGTGTTGCCTGGAAGCCAGTCAGTTGTGAAGGTTACAGGATAGAATTCATTTTTTTTTCAGGGAAAGGAGAGAGAAGAGACACAGAATTAAGAAACGAATGAGCAAAGAGGGAGAAATTAATGCTCCTGCTCTGCCAGAGGTTCAGTGGAGGCCGACGCGGTCGCCCAGCAGGCACTAGAGAAGCAGCTACAGTAGACGGTGCTTACTAACTGGGTTTCGTATTCATAAAGGGGGAGCATTTTTCGCTCTGTCTTATTGCATGGACATTTCCGTCGGTCGGCGGCCTCTGAAATCACCGGAGTAAATAAAGGAGCTATTCTTTTCCTCTCTCGGTGGGTCTCTCCTCCCAAACGGCCTGAGTGTGTTTTCTGGTCTGTGCTGTGGAAAGCTCCTGGAAGGAAAAAAAGAAAAAAAAAAGAAAAACGCTGGTGAATAATTGGAAGCTCCCTGCAAACTCAGGCATGTGATCTCTGGGAGACAGGGAGGACCCCTCGGGGATGCCCAGCTCCTCATCCCCGCACTTTCTCAGCTGTCCCTGGCCTGCCTGGCTGGGAACGCCGGCCGCAGCATTCAGACACCTTTGGAGCAGGCGACTGTCTGTTTGTCTTCTCTTTGGGTAACTGTGTGAAAATATCCTATTCCAGCTGTAACACTTGTTTTACAAGAGCCCTGGTTTTGTCTGACACAATATGGAACAACATTTGTCATCCGTTATCAGGGGTGATATATTTGTTAGCCTGCAGAGAAACATCTGCTGCGCGCTAATCTCCAGTGTGCAGGCCAATATTCATAGGATACAGCTGCATAAAATCACGGCATTACACGGGGCTGTCCAGCCTGACATGAAGGCTCGCTGGCAGGTAGACAGAAACAGATTTTATTATCTGCCTTTTACATATTTATTTATGTCAAATATTTCTGAGAATCCATACATTAGCTCTCCTTTTATGCGTTGTTGTTCAGCGGTGACAAGCCATCGACATCCAAATGAGAAATTTATGTTACGTATTAAATATGGACATCTGAATGATTATCAAATCTATAGAAGCCAAGCCCGGCCAATCACCCCTAAATAATGGATGAGAAGTAGATGTGACTCAATTTGTTCAGTGCGGAACCTTGGCGACCCCGCCTCGTGCTTCATCTCCGCCGTCCTGTCATTATTTGCTTCTATTCATCTCACTTGGCATCACTCAATAAAATCTGCACATGATAAAGAGAATAACCTTGGTCAAGAGTGAGAACAGAGAAAAAAGATCATTTCCTCCAGTCCCAGGTAGGGACCTCCTGGTATCCGTTTGCCTTGGTGTGCACATCAATACATCAGGATGATAGAAGGTCCCGGAGTTTGTATACTGAACGCAGAGAAGCATTCCGATGAGAACTCAGGACGAGAGCTTCACCGTGCAGAGGGATGGCAGAGGGGGCTGCTCCACTCAGGGGTCTCATTTCTTTGATCATTTGCTGAGTTTAAAATATATAAATACACATACATATATATATATATGATGGCTATGCTATATATGTGTATGTATTTATGATGGATGAATATATATAGTTATAAACATAAATATTACCTATGTACACATATATTAAATTATATATTTGATTACATAATTATATATAATTGTATATTTATGTATAAATACATAAATGAAAATTAAATATATAAATATATCATATATATACACACACACATTATGGTAAAGTTAGAGTAAAATAAACCAAATGCATTTGGTCACAGTTCTGTGTTTTAGAATTGTGGTCACCAAAGGATGCAACACATATTCAACTGAACTTATGTTTTTTGAATGACTATCTTAAATTATTCTTGATAACTCAGTGTGGATTTGGATCCTAGAAAGCTACCGTGTCTTCCTGCTGCAACCCACCCTCCTACAGCAAATTGTTTTGCGTCTATGCAAGTAACCACCGCAGAGCTTGCAGCTTTAGGCTATGTGCTTTTACTTACTAAGTATAATAGATAGAGGAATACACAGCTCAACCACTGGGGTTTCAGGAATTAGAGCCTGCTTTGTGGAAGAGACAGGAGGCTAAACAGGAACTTGAAGGGCGGGTTTTGGTAAGGATGCAGGAGTCCATATCTCAGGGCTTGACTCATCAGGTGAAGGTGGGGTAGAGCCAAGCACGTGCAGCGGCAGGAATGCATTCTCTAACGTTGAACAAATAAACTAGAAATACCCTTACATAACCAAGTAGGAAGTTTTTATTTCCCATGAGAATGCAGAAGAAATAGCTGAAGTTTCTTTAGCAGTGCATACTAATGCGATATTTTAAAATGTTAATGTAAATATGTACAGAATTTATCCTGTACATATTAAATTAGGGTAGTAAGCAAGATTTGCATTAAGCCAGAAATTAATAATAGAGTTGATACATTCATTTCCTGATGTTGGTGTAAATTTAGTGGTTTATGACAACACACATTTATTATCTTACAGTTCTAGATCAGAGGTTCAGAGGGCTCTCATCTGCTAAAAGCAGGGTGTCTACAGGGCAGCTTCCTTCCGGCGCCCTGGGGGAGAATCCATCCTGGAGTTTTCCAGCTTTGGTGGCAGCCCATACTCTTTGGCTCCTGGTCCCCCCTCCACCTCCAACTCCAGCAGGACCGGCCGGTCTCTCACACAGCATCTCCCTGACACTGGCTCTCCTGCCTTTCTCCCCACATTGCAGGACCCCCATCATTACTTTGGAGCATCCAGGCCATCCTGGGAAACCTCTTTAGTGAAGCTCAGTTGATTGGCAACCTGGCTTCCCCCCACCTGTAACAGAGCCACTCACAGCTTCCTGGGATTGAGACATGGACATCTCTGGGGACCAATATTATGCCAACCACAGAAAGAGAGAATAGAAAAGTAAAACATAAAATCAAAATAGAATGCAAAGGAAAGATTATGTCTTCCTTGGAAGGGAGAACATCATACATTTAATGAAGGAAAATGCAAAGATTCCAACATGCACAGCAGGGTAAACCATAGCAATGGGGGGAAAGAGGATGACAGAGGTTAGAGCTGTGAGCCATTGTTTCTCACATTTACAATAACAGTAGCAGTTTTGAGTGCTTGCTCTGTTCCGGCCACCATTTATGTAAATGACAGAAGCCATTTCATTTGATTTAATTTAATTCCTACAACTCTCTATGACAGATTAAAAGGAAAACACCAAGGCTAAAGCATAGCACCAAGGCCTATGGACTTCGAAATGACAAAGTGAAGTCCATTCCGTCCTCTGATCTTTTTAAACTTCTATTGTCCTAAACTTCCTGGAATGTAGTCAGTAAACTGGATCTTATGATGTGTGGCCCTTAACTTAATCTTCCTGGATAATGACCTGGAACACTGCCCGTTATTTTATGATAAGCATTGAAAATATCCTTTCATGGATGGTAACATTTTTGTAAGACTTTAGATAGATTAACATTTCATAGCAGTAAGATTTTAAAATCAGTTTATTTTCCCATCTTGAATATGCTCTGCAAGATCCCTCCCTCGGTTTCTGCCTCTCTCATCTTCCCAAGAGGCTCCTCTAGCACTTTCAATAAGAAAATATAACGCTTTTATATCAGTGAAATATGCATTGCTTTAAGTCTTGATGTTGTTTCACTATGTTTTTTTAATAGAGATGTTTAAATAAATATAAAGATCGGTGACTTAACCTCACCGAATTATTGGCCTTTCTATATTGCTAAGAACATATTATACTTTTGCCAACCTTAAGATGGGAAAGAAACGTGGACACTGACACCATTACTCTAAACATCTTATTATAGGTGAAAATCACAGGTATCTCCAAAGGCACATAGTCCAAAACCTTGTGCCTGAGAAGTACTAGCAGTGCATTTTCCCTTGGGTGCAGACTCAGAATAACTGTAGGTCTTCAGAACATGGAAGTCTGGGGCTTCCCAGGCTGAATCCTCCTGGGGCTCCATGGTAGAGTAGATTAGACCAGGAAGGACCTAGAGATCTGGCAACAGCTCTATAATCCCAACCTCGGAGGACTCTATGCCTCCCAACCCCCATCGTTTTATGAAGGTGTTTGAGATGGTGGTGGTGATGTGGCAATGAGGCATGCGCACCTCTCTGCAGGTGTCGAGGAAGGAATGTGGAAGCTCAGAGGTCAGGAGGACATAACATCTGCATGGACCCAGGATGCAGCTGGTGCAAGTCAGTAGGTGGGCTGCACTCCAGGCTGTTGGGTCTGAGGTTGTTCTGCTCGGGACACCTGCCAGACCTTAGCCACACTGTGTGCACCATCATTCCCACGTGCTGGGGCACAGGTCTGTGGGCCGTTGGTTCCACTTCGTGGAATCACTTGTTCTGATTGGGAGCCCAGGGCAGGCTCAGGTTTTATTCGTGTGAGCAGCTCTCACAAGTGCTTGGTGGCTGAGAGCGGCGTGCATTGGCCATTGCAGACAACGTTTCTGAGGCATGAGCCCGCTCACCTGCTCTCAGAAGGGGCCTCCTCACCTGGCGAGTAAGTCTCATCTCATTTCAGACATCCATGTTGTTGCAGTTCCCTCTGTTCAGAAGACAGTCTATGCTTTAGGGGAACTTGTGAATTTGAAAAATCTCAGTATGTATCACACAAAATGTTGATTTATTATCTTCCCCCCAAATTACAGTGACTTCAGGTGGAATCCAATTGAGATGCCCCCATATGGATGTGGTCTTATTTTTATTTCCTCCCCTGGGCTGAGGGCTTAAAGGCAAAAATGTTCTCACCTTTGACAGCCGTGTGACATGGAATAGCACATGACCTGAGGATTGACTATGTTTTTTTCATGCCCTTTGGAAAAGAATCCACACAGATATGGGGTGGTTGGATGAGAAATGTTTCATTAAATGAAGAAAGGTGGGGTCTCTCATCCTCTTTCTTTCTCGGTTCTCTCTGGTTCTTTTATGGTGCAATAAGTCGTCGGTCTTTGAGTGCCCAGAAGTGAGAATCAGGCGTGAGTACAGCAGAAATGTGGGCTCCAGTAAAACCATAGAGAGCTTGTGGACAGATTTGTGTCAATGACTCATATATTTATACTCCAGAAATGTTGAGAAAACCATTATTTTTAGGAAGAATAAATGAGTTGAGGAAAGCAGTAGAATTGAAGACGAGGAAAGGAAAGAGGCGGTGTTAAAACTGCCACAATGGAGAAAGTAGGTAGCTTTTGAACCACGGAATAACAGACGCAAGCAAAGAGGGGGTTGGAAGGTCCAGAGATGTTCATTTAATCCTGAAAGGGGAGGACAGCGGGAAAGACAGAGGGCTTCAAACCAAAGTGGTCTCCAAGATTGCAGTAAAATTTGCAGTGGGTGTGCAGCCTTTAATTTGGCAAAGTGATTAAGCACACCCGTGGAGGCGTCCCTAGGGCATGGACTCCAGCGCCTACCCCTGGTGGGTCTGATGGACACAACTGGTGCAGCGGGAAGAGGCGGACGTTCTTACTTGACACTGGCAGGCGGTGGCCCTCGCCTGGGCTCTGGTCCAGTGGAAACACAACCTGCCTTCCGTTGTCTGCTCCTCCAAAACACACCCCCCGCATCCGTGAAGCTGTGTGATTTTGTGTTACTACAGGGTCCGGCTGTGGAAATCCCATGCTCTAGACTGCGTACCGGGCAGGCCCACCCCGGAGGCCCGTCCAGGAGCGCGGCTGCGGGGAGACCAGCCTCTGGAGCTGCCCGTGGTCTGGACGCTGCGGCTCCGCGATTGGCCTGCGAGGCTGATGCTGGCCGTGAAGCGCCCGGGCCCATCTGTGAATGCGGGACGGTGGCAGCTGCTTCACATCAGGAGGACGCGAGACAAAGGCAGGGCGGGCGCGGGCTTGGGAAGAAAAATCCTGTTTTGTCACAGGTTAAAATCAATTTTGATGATTCGAACCCTTGGAATGAAGAATTTGATGCTCCCACATAGCTCTTGAAAAATACAGTGTTTCCATCATGAGAAATTGAGGCAATCAGCTCTAAAATTCCGTAGAGACACTGACCATCTTGGAAGACGCTTTCACTCAAAGGACTCTTCAACCAATACAGAAATAAAATAAAATTAAATTCAAATTAAAAAATAGAAACCCCAAACACTATAGTATTCATCTAAGTTAAAATTTTCCTTTAATAAGTTCCAGTTTTGTTTTTGGCTTCCCACAGGGGAAAGGGATGTAGTCAGTGTTCTGTTTTTGTTATTATTTATAGACTGAGAGGATTTGGGGCACTGAGTTTTCTCTTCCTTCCATTATCTCACAGGGCTTAGCACACAGAGGCCCGGGCTGGTGGAGCTGATCTCAGGAGATGCTGGAAACTTTCGCATCGCCAGCAGCATGGGGGAAATCACACTCAGTGGACCTTTGCAGTTCAAGTTATTATTTTGAAGGAAATAATGTGTGTTAAAAGAACTTGTAGGATATTTTCTACTAATATAAGTTTGTCTGATAAAAGCTTCGCAGGGAAGCTGCATCCCACTGAGAAGAAGGCTTCCCCACCACACTCAGAGCCCTTGGATTTAGGCTGTTAAGGATCCAATTTTTTTAATGAACATTTAATTAATATTAATGTTATGCTAACAAAACACATTGATTAAATAACTCCTGTAATTCATTAACTATCTGGCTAGAAAGTGGCTAAATATACATACTGTGAAAAGCCCCTTGGAAGTTTCAAAAGTATATAATTGTCAATTCAGAAAACATGGTACATTGGAAATATTTTCACCAGCTCCGCAGGTTTGAGCCTGTAAAATGCTCCCAGCTCTTACTCATCAGAAAGATCAATTTCAATGCCAGACCAAATATCAATTCTATGTCTTTTTTTTTACCAGATATAATATACTATCTAATATGGGTTAGGCAATTATATTAATGAATACATTCTACATAATAAAATTAGCAAACATACTATTTTAAATATGACAACAGACTACATAAAGAGAAAAGCGTGAGCTATTTAGACAGAGTTCTTCTCCTTTCTTTTGTTTCTATGTAAGTGTATCTTCTAATGTCTTTGGAGAGAGTTTACACAGCAACTGTAGTTGAATACATGGGCAATTATTTTCAAACAGCAGGAAACGTTTTAAGGCTGGTGCTTCTGCTCCATGAAGTACTTCTGGGTACCCTTGGTCCAGTGGTGGATGGGGGCCCCACCTCAGGACAGCACCGCACGCTCTGCTACACTCAGGGTGAACGCTGGAAAGGTCTGTAACTTCAACCACCCAACTATCAGGGTCCTCACAGGAGCGTCAGGATTGGGCAAATTATTTGCCTTTGTTGCATTCATTTTTGTTTATAAAATACTAATTACCTCTTTTATTGTTTGAAGAGATTAAAAGTTAATAGGAGAAACTAAATAAACAGAATGCCATTCTGCACAAACTATATAAGCTGGTAATTAATTTCTGGCCTCCTCTGAGCTAATTAACTCATATAAAGAAATGAAGTTAATGAACCATAATTCTAGTCATACAAGTGTAGATACAAGCAGTTTGACTTAATGAATTAATAAGATATTTCCTTTCTTAGAGGTTTTTCAATTGTGTTCCTAATCTGAAGGCCCCTTTAATGCTCCTCTCTGGTTAAAATGTTTAATAAATGGCAGGGCAACCTGGTGATGGCGTTGGTGTGGTGGCTCTGTCACATTGCGAGAGCCAGAGACGGAGCCCATGCCTCCGTGTTGCCTCCAGTCACCACTGGCCTGTGCAGAGCCCAGTGTGACCCTCAGAGGGCATGTGACACGGAGGAGCTGCTTCCTCATGGGATCCATCCCAGCTTCCCTTGGGAAACCGAGGCCACCTGAAGCGCATCCCTGTTCGTGGCCCACCCCAAGGTGCCAGCCGCACCTGTTCGCATGAGTCACAAAGGCTCCTCCCTCTTCTCCCATCTCCTACATCTGCATCCTCACCTTTGAAAAGAGTCTTATCTGAAGTCTGGATCAATAAACTGCCAATAAACGGAAAACAGTCTTGCTTTTTGCCTTTTCCATGTTCAAGCCTTCTAATACAGGTGTTAAAATGGCATAACGCATTTTTCTTCAATATTTTGAGACTGAACTGAAAATGGTATCTGGAGTGACACTGTGAAAGGGTTAAATTATTTACTAAATAAAGGCACCACCCAGGGCATGGAAAGGTGCATCCTTTATTTAGAATAATTTTTAAAGGAAATTATCTATCTTAAACTCCATACTTTCATTCACTTGCTTCCTAGAACTTAGGTGTTTTCAGGATAAGTATTTGGGGCCTGGGACTGGCACATGTTCCAGGCCATTCATTCTGCACAGTTTGAGGAATATGTTTATGGCACAATTTTGCACACTCTCATGTTGCCAGACATCCGGAGCTTGGGTTGAACAAGCACAGCAGCAAAGATGTGCTGTGTTTTACAGTGAGGTCTGTGCCATCCTTACTGACTAACAAGGAAGCCTGGAAGTCCTACCCTTAGCTACAGATGTTCGCAAGAGCTTGTGTTTGTCGCGGAAATGGGGGAAAAAAGAAATTGAGAAGGGGCCAGGCGCGGTGGCTCATGCCTGTAATCCCAGCACTTTGGGAGGCCAAGGCAGGTGGATCACGAGGTCAGGAGATCGAGATCATCCTGGCTAACGCAGTGAAACCCCGTCTCTACTAAAAATACAAAAAGATTAGCCGGGCGTGGTGGCGGGTGCCTGTAGTCCCAGCTACTCGGGAGGCTGAGGCAGGAGAATGGTGTGAACCCAGGAGGCGGAGCTTGAGGTGAGCTGAGATTACGCCACTGCATTCCAGCCTGGATGACAGAGTGAGACTCCATCTCAAAAAAAAAGAAAAGAAATTGAGAAGGAAGAGAGAGTGTGGGAGAGTGTGCCCAACTTTTGAGGGTCATCATTATATTTAATTTTCCCATCACCATGGGCCAAATGCTGCCCAGATCCTGCCACAGCAGATCTGAAGCTGAAATTTAGGGGTTAAGTGGGTGATCCGAGGTCACACAGCTGGTCACTGGGAGAACAGAATTTGAGCGGGGGTCATTTCTAAGCTGACGAGATGCATGTAACCACTGTCCTCTACTGCTTTCCTCTAGGCCAGTGGGCACCTCCGCCACCCAGGGCTGGCAGGGTTGAGTGGTCGTCTGTCTTCTTGGCACAGCCTGTGCCCCTGCTCCACCACATGCCCCTGGGCAGAGCAGAGGGAGCCTCTTCAACAGGCTCTCCATCCTGCCTCATCCATCCCTCGCTACAGCCTGGAATTCAATAATGATTGTGGGAACAAGAACAATGAAAGTGACGACAACAACAACGATGGCAGAACAAGGATGGCCGAAGTCCCTCAGATTCCCATGAGCACGTGTGCACCTGAGGTCACTGCCAGATGAAAGGCAAGCTTCAGAGGGGAAGGTCCTCAGGCCCAGGCTCCCGGGGATGGCATGTGTCCTGGCTCCACCCTCTGCTGGCGGTGAGACCACGCACACTGCAAGACCATGGACATTGCAAGACCACGCACATGGTGAGACAAGGCAAGAGAATAAACATGGAGAGACCACAGACGTGGCGAGACCACAGACGTGGCAAGACCATAGACATGGTGAGACCACGGACATGGTGAGACCATGGGCGTGGCAAGACCACAGACACGGCGAGACCACGGACTTGGCGAGACCACAGACATGGTGAGACCACATGCAAGGCAAGACCTTGGACATGGCAAGACCACGGACACAGTGAGACCACGGACACAGCGAGACCATGGACACAGCGAGACCATGCACATGGTGAGACAACAGACATGGTGAGACCACGCACACGACGAGACCACGCACACGACGAGACCATGCACACGACGAGACCATGCACACGACAAGACCATGGACGTCGCAAGACCACGCACATGGTGAGACAAGGCAAGAGCATAAACATGGAGAGACCACAGATGTGGCAAGACCACGGACATGGCTAGACCATGGACGTGGCAAGACCACGGACATGGTGAGACCTTGGACATGGCAAGACCACGGAAACAGCAAGACCACGGACATGGCGAGACCACAGACGTGGCGAGACCACAGACATGGCAAGACCACATGCAAGGCAAGACCATGGACATGGCAAGACCATGGACACAGCGAGACCACGCACATGGTGAGACAACAGACGTGGTGAGACCACACACACGACGAGACCATGCACATGGAGAGATCACATGCAAGGCAAGACCATGGACATGGTGAGACCATGGACACGAGACCACAGAGGCAGTAGGGCATGAACATGCCACAGACGAGACAAGACCACTTACATGGGGACACCACAGGCAAGGTGAGACCACTGACACAGGAGATCACTGATGCAGGCAGATCACGGATGCAGTGGGATCATGGACACAAGACAGTGGACACTGTGAGACAGTGGGGCTGCCAGCATGGCACGACCACCACCACAGGGAGATCATGGACACGGTGATGCCAGGGACATGGTGAGGCCAGGGACATGGTGAGACCAGGGACACGGTGAGGCCAGGGACACACGTGTGAACCACCCTGAGCTCCGTGTGAGCATCTCGGGCCATGCAAGGAGACTGACGTGACAAAGCAGCCAAGGCCAGAGGTGTGAGAAAGACAGAGGCCTAAGGACATCATATCCTCCCGAGTCTCCCCAGCCTTCTCTGCCTGCTCTGCCTGCTCCGGACCTGACTTCCATCATAGCTGCAAATTGGGTTTGATGAGTTCAGTGTTTCTCGTTGGCCACAGAGCATCCATCTTCTAACCCAGGACTTAGTGCAGGCCCTTCTCAGCCTGGCTAGGGATGGAGCCCTAAGCCCTGCATGAGGTACTCTGTGGAATGTGAGTGGAGAGTGGCTTCCAGGCGATGTTTAGGGCTGGGCCGCTGTGTGCAGATGCCCAGTCGTTACCTGGCACAGGTGAGGATACAGAATTGTTTCTCATGACTCAACTGACATTTTGTCCTCAGCAGGCACAGGGCACTCTTGATGGGATGTGAATCCATCCCTGGGGAATCACAAGACCCTGAGACAGGGGTGGGGACCAGCTCTGTGCCAGCTCCATCGTCAGCGACCAACCTTCAACAGCCTGCACTGAGCACCTTCTCTCCCACATTGGTTGCTCCTTCAGGCTGAACACTCTATCAGGGGCCGTCAATTAATTTCCTGTGAGGCCACCTCTCCTCCAGGGTGAGTTGCAGGAATTCTCCAAAAGTGGGGGCCTCCCAGGCCGAGTGATGGGGTGCAGGTGGCCTTGCGCTGTGGGGACCAGTGCCTCTCGAGGCCACCTGTGCACCGTGAAATCCAGAAGGTGGACACACCCAGGAGTCAGGGAGCCACCGGCCCTGCCAGGTGTCACGCTGAGATGCAGCTGCCCTGAGTGGGTCCTCTCCTTTAAGTTTGTGACGGAAAATATGGATCTTCAGGACGTAGAACAGATTATACAGTTCTACATTTTTCAAAATTGTAAATGCAAACTTTTATGGGCAAGGGCATATTTGTAATATTTGGTTTCACAAAATAATAAGACTGTCCACTGGGGGCATGTGACAGTGTGTCTGGCTTGGCCACACACTTGCTGCGGGGACAAGCAGCCCATTGCCTCCGTTTCCACATTTGCGAAGTGGAGTCAGTTTAGCATATGGGGGAGGTTACCAGGAAGAATGACTAATGTGTGCAAAGCAGTTGGGTGACGCCCAGGCTTCGTGAGGTTCAGCCATCGCTCTGTTCTGTTTCATAAATTCACACTCAAGAGCACACCTGCTGGGTGACAGCGTTTCTAAGTCTGCCCCTGTCTTCTCTATTTCTTGTCATCAAATGATTTCAATTTACAGAGATCTAAATTATAAATATGGAGAAGGTGTTTTATCATCACTAAAACTGAAAATGCACATGAAGTTTAAGAACCCCCAGAAGATTGGGAATTGCCTCTGCAAACACCAAGCTCCCACGGCAACTGATCTTTTGGGCTCTGCCTTGGACGTCAGAGGACACTTGAGAATTTTTCTTACCTCTCCTCAGGAGACAGCTGCACAAGTATGGACATTTAAAGATATGTGTGTAAAACCTCACCATTGCATGAGGAGAATAATTTAAATTGTAAGCCAAGCAAATATGATTTTTGAGAGTCATAATGACTAAATACCGTCGGAATAGTTATTATTAAAAAGTCAGCTGGGCGCAGTGGCTCACGCCTGTAATCTCAGCACTTTGGGAGGCCGAGGTAGGCGGATCACTTGAGCCCAGGAATTCGAGGTCAGCCTGGGCATTGTGAAACTCCATCTCCATAAAATTTTTTAAAAATATAGACAGGTATGCTGGTGCCTCCCTGTAGTCTCAGCTACTCAGAAGGCTGAGGCAGGAGGTTGGCTTGAGCTCAGGATGTGGAGGTTGCTGTGAGCCGAGATTGCACCACTGCACTCCAGCCTGGGTGCCTGAGTGAGACCCTGTCTTAAAAAAAAAAAAGTCAGAAAATAATGGATGCTGGCAAGATTGTAGAGAAAAGGGAATGTTTACACTGTTTACACTGTTGGTGGGAATATAAATTAGCTCCACCTTTTTGGAAAGCAGTATGGAGATTCCTCAAAGAGCTAAAAGCAGAACAACCATTCCACCCAGCAATCTCATTCCAGGGTATATACCCAGAGGAGTATAAATCATTCTACCATAAAGACACATGCACAAATGTTCATTGCATCACTATTCACTATAGTCAAGACATGAAATTAACCTAAATGCCCATCAGTGACAGTTTGAATAAAGAAAATGTGGTACAAATGTATCGTGGAACTCTATGCAGCCATAAAAAAGAGCAAGAACATGTCTTTAGCAGAAACATAGATGGAACTGGAAGCTATTATCTTCAGCAAACTTACACAGGAACAGAAAACCAAATACTGCATGTTCTCACTTATAAGTGGGAGCTAAGTGATGAGAACTCATGAACACAAAGAAGGAAAAAGCAGACACTGGGATCCACTTAAGACTGGAGGGTTTGGGGCAGGGAGAAGAGCAGAAAAGATCATTATTAGGGAATGAGCTTAAATACTTGGGTGATGAAATAATCTGTACAACAAATCCCCAACATAAGTTTACCTATGTAACAAACCTTCACATGTACCCCTGAACCTAAAATAAAAGTTAAAAAAAAGAAAAGCTTGAATCTTAGTCCACACTGACTTTTATCATATTGTCAGAAGAGAAACAAGAGTGCGAGAAAACAATCAATCAACAACCAATAATAACTTATTGATTCACCAGAGATAATATTTTTCTTGTTCTATTATTTTAAAACATGCCATTAACTAAAGTGTAAGTGGCCTCCAACATAGACCTTTGTTCCCAAATTATAACCAGCTGATAAATTTTGTTCCCATCCTCCAACTGAGAGCAAGGCTAATGCAGACTCAGAAATGCATTTCATCTTGATTTAGTAAATGTCATTTATCTGTCTCCATCATTGACTCAGATGCTAAGAATACAGCTTTTCTTGGCCATTTTATCCTAATTGATGAGGTGGCCACGTGTGCACACGCCGAGGCTCCAAGATGGACTGTCCCTGGCTTTTGATCGACTGTGTATGAAGTCGGCTTTTAGAACTTATAACCGCCTCTTCTCTGGCCACGGCAGCACTTGTTATTAATGAAAAGCATGACTATCAGCTACTGGAAAGCAATCTAATTAAACAGCAGGATTTTCATAAAATGAGCTTGAAATCAATTGGTCAATACAGAAGCCACTTAAGAAAATGTGTGTATGATGAACCGCGATTTAGCTGAAGAAGATGGTGAGCGTGTGTTCTCATCAGCTCAACAGTCTGCCTGCATCTTGAGTTCCCCTAACCATTGTTAGTAAAAGTTATATCTTTTATGCTCAGAATTCAGAGGATTCAGACAAATATCTTAGGCAGAATCATGGCCACCCTCTGAGCCCTAAAGGCATTGAGATGCGTCCAGTGGGAGCAATGTTCACCCAGCTTAGCTCCCACGCAAGGAGCCGGTTCCTCAGGAACTGTAAGCAGGAGAAACGCTCAGCTTCAGACCTGCTCCTACTCGGAGACTGTCTGGTGAACCAGAGAACTGGGTTATTGGTGTTTCCTATCTATACTTAACCGTTTGTAAACCCTATACATATTTTCTGATAAGCTACTTTGTCTACGAGCAAAGATAAATGTCTTAGATATTTACATTACATTTACTTGGCCTCATAAAATCAAGAACTCTTTATAAGAGGGAAGAAATTTATTAAAATCTTTTATGGTGCAAGGTATAAATAATGCAGCCTGCAATCTATCTGCCTGGTAAAATCATGTTCTGCCTGGGGAGAGAGAGATGAGTAATTAAATGATTATATTCAATCCTAATATTTGATATTTGATTGTCAATGTCTGTTTAGCTAGCCTTACCTAATGTATATATGTAAACCAATTTTATATGCAACTTTGGTTTATACAAAACTTTAAATGTTGAGACATTTATACAATATTAGTGAAAAAGTTTCTGCCAGGATTAATCTACAAATGAAGGTTACATTCTTGCAATATCTATAATTTTAATTTATAAAACAGCCACTTAGTTCTTATTCTAATCATCCTCTTGTTATCATCTATGCTATCATCTTATCTGATCTGATCATCTTATTCAAACCACCCTCTTCATCAATGCCTACTTCTATAGGATGAGGTTCTTTTCCTCTATGGTGTTTATCATATCTATTCAGTGTGGGATTAAGACGTCAAGCTTTTCTTGTCAGGGGGCTTATAATATAGCCCGAAACGTGAGTTTCCATCCTGCCCTGGCCCCTGCATGGGCTCCCGGAATTCAACAACCCTCTCCTGTTTGTCTCTTGATTCTCTCTGGAGAGACAGTCTTCTCTTCCTTCATGCTTTTGTTGATGTCTGCATATACATACACAGGTATATATAAATGCATGTATCACACATGTATGCCTACACATATATTCTAAGTGTCTCATGCTAGCAGGTAATTCCAATGTTTACTTATTCTGCCTGCAATGTGTTGACCTACAATGGGTTGGGTTTTCCTTTTTATGTAGATACATTTTATTAAATGAGAAGATATCTATAGTACAGAGGGTTTTCTTATGTGAACCTGACAGCCAGCATCTTAAAATATCAAAAACTCTTACTGGATCTAGTTATTGTGTATAATCATTTATCCAAAAAACATTTCCTGAATGTCTGCTAGCCTTCAAGTACTGCATTTATCAAGTGTGAAATTAATCAGGTATTGATTAAATGCATTAATGTAAGGGAAGCACTTTGATCAGTCCTGGGATCACAGCGAGAAAAGAGAAGAGTCAACCCCTGTTGTTACCATCGTTTTCATGTTGACGGGGACAACAGTGCAAGATGCAGATGCTGTGAACCTGAGGCTGTTGTAGCCTGCGGGCGGTGACACAAGAAATCCTTACAAAACACAATAGTAATTTTGATGATGAAGGAATTTAGGAGGGATTTCTACTCTGTCTAGAACATCGGGTAAAAGTTCCCAGAGATGCAGCGTCTGAGCTGAGCGGTCCACGGTGGCCCAAACATCTCAGGCCTGAAGCAGGGCTGACGTGGGCCTGGGCAGGATCACGCACCAGGCAGCTGGGCTAGAGATCAAGGGTCAACACGGAGAGGGACTGGACGGGGGAATGGGCGGAACAGGCACTGTAAACAGTTTACATTTAATAGCAGAGATTCTATCATTTTCAAAGTGGGTGTTTTTGGCCTCGGAATCCAAGCTCTTGATGAAACATCTAGCCTGCAGAACAGATGCAGACATCCCTACGTGAGAGGTGCAGGTTCACTGCTGGAGACAAACACAGGCTTGGTCATTCCTTGGGAGTCTCCGCGTGGGACCCTCTCTTCTCCTGCTTCTGCAGTGCGCGCTCCCTGAAGCCCCATTTTTGCTCTATGACTTTCTTCCCATTTGGTCTCTAGGGACCAGTCCAGCCAACTCCCTGGCTTCACAACCCCTGTCCTGCTGAGGGTTCCTGGCCACCCGCCCTTCTTGAGCCCCTGCCCCTGTCCAGCTGCTGCTGAATGTCCCACGGGGACCGCAGACGATACAGTAGCTCGCACCTTCCCACGCGCTGCGCACACTCAGTGCACCGAGCTGCGTCCTGCCTTATTTCACAGCTGCATACACAATCGTATCATCCATAAATATGAACGCAGTGTTGACAGTATACTTTTGAGCTATAAAAACCTGCAGGATGGAGATGTAAATTTGTAAACGTGTGAGCTTGAACCTATGAACGGGCTCCTTCTGCAGGTGGAGGATGGACAGCCAAGTCCCGTGAGAAGGTCGGCGGTTCCCTCGGTCCCTCTCGTAGGCGCGAAGCTCCACTCCTCGTCAGCTTGAAAATTCCCCATCGTCGCTCCCACTTTCCAAGCAGAAACACAGCTGTGAAGCTGCTTTTCATGTGCGATCGCCCCTTGAGCTGTCTGATTTATGGCCGGCCCTCATCCTTTGGAATAAAGCAGCCCTCTGCACCTTCCCTGAAACGTGGAAAATTTTGTTAGAAAGTGGGACTAGCTCCCCGCGTGGAGTTTCTCTGTTTTCCGAGACGGCTTACTCGGCGCCTGGTGAGCCGGTGCTTCTGTTTTTGTCTCTACTCCGTGTTCTGAGTGCACCGCATTTATTCCCAGTAGCGTTTATACTTACGGTGGAGACAGGCGGACACTAAAACACAGCAGAAATATGACGAAACACCCTGCAACCTTGTTTCGTTTCAGTTCCTATCACTCACTTCAATCTATTCTAAAAATAAAGGACTTGTCAGGCCTAATGATAAGGGAGAGTTTTAGGGAAATAAAGAGAGCTGAACTGACACAGACATAATAATGTCAAGATATAAATCAGAGTCCTTCTGCCATTTTCATTATCTGCCTCTGAGGATTACGGTGCTTGCTATAAATGAGACGCTATGGGGACTCTGCCCGTATATACCAGTCTAGGTGCAGGGTCAACAGTGGGCAAGTTTTGCTTAAATCCCAGCAGGCATTCTATATTTTAGTCCTGGGCATTTTGAAAAATTGCATTTGCTGTATTAATATCTATCTATTTATCTATCTATTTTCTTTTAGGAAAGACAAACGGACTCAAATTAGAGTAACAATGAATCAAATTAGAGGAAAAATGAATTCTTAAGCTGATAAGAAAAAGCTTAAATACATCATGATTAAACCATATGTCTCGCACCATCATCTCTTAAGTCCTATAAATCTTTACAGATGTACAGATTTGTGGGTTCCAAAGTGCCCGTGAGTCTTTCCTCTACTGTGACACTCATCCTTCCCTGAGCCTTTCAGAATGGAAAACATTTTTTTTCATGAATGTGAAAGTTTCTTTAGCAGAGTAACTTAAGATTACTCTTAAGAACCTTTCTTCCTTCCACCTTTATAAACTGATAATATTCTTATCACCTGAGATCTTCATCCACTCATTTGTTAATTGATTTATTTAGCTAAAATTTGTCTGCATTCTTCCCAAACGTCCAGCCTTGTGCTAATCTTCTGGACAAAGAATTAGAAATCGTTTCTGTTGATGTCAAAGAGTTTTGATAGTTAGAAAACAGCACGCCTAAAATGATTAAGAATATTTAGTTATTTCTCTTCTACACTCACCTGAAAGTTAGAGAATATTTTTGCCCTGTTTCATGTTTTCTTCCAGGAAATTAAACATATTTTGTGTTGGACTGAGCGCCTATTACGGCTTAGATTCCAGCAACCTAATTGTGAATACACTTGATGAATGCTAAGTTTTTAAAAGTTATTATTTATTACATAGTTGAATCCTTCAGAATATATTTAACCAAATTACATTTATTTAAAAAGTTAAATAAATTTGAAATGTATATGAATCTGTGGTGGCATTAAAACTAATGAATATTTAGTTAGAAAGCTTTGATACCAGTACAAGAATGTTTTAGCACCATAGTGGTTTAAATATTGAAAGAATTTTTTAAAAAGAAATGTGAACATTTTAGGAACATTAAGAGGTACTTATTTACTAATTGTCCTAATTGTGTAGTCTAGAGAGGATGTTTATTATAAGTAATTATGGCTTGACCATATGTGTGCTTTAGCTATAATTATTGTTCCTAAATAAGGGTTGCTGTATTTAAAAATAAATAAAACATAAAGCCTTTGCTTGCTCTGCTCTGGTCATCTCTCTCTCTTTATGCTTATTCATGTATGTCTGTTGCTTCACACACATGCACACACATGTGCACACATGGCACACACACGTGGACACACATGCACACACACACACACGCACACACACGTACCAGACAAGAGAAGTGTACACAGACCTGATTTTTCTCTGCGATCCTTGAAATGTCTACCTCGCAGCTTTTCATATTCTAGGAATTCATAAATATTTCTGTTTCGAGTTGAATTAAAATTGATTCTGCTCTGTGGCTAATTTTGGCCTTGCTAAGCTAAGTCACTTAGCATGCAGGGCACTCCTGTGTTACTGAGCTGGCACCAATTTGTTAATTCAAACAGTTTATAATATGTCACAATTTTTCCAGGGGTTATAGAAGAGATGCTTCTGGGAGGCTTGCACAGCCACTGATAACTAGTACATTAGCCCTTGGGTTGTTTGCTCTTTTTGTTTCTGCAAAGGGGGAAAAACCACCAAAACACCAAACCACCAAAACCAATATGTTTTTATAAAAAACTTAGATATTTACACAAAAAGCAAATACATTTAAGTACACACACAAGCACACACTAGTACACACTCACATACCCTGCACACACCAACATACACAAACACACACACTACTATAATGCAGTCACACACATACACACAAAAGCACATGTACACACTTGCACACATGCACTTGCTTACATACAGGCACACACCTCTCTACAAACTGGCGAGCTTCTGATTTTTACACAAGGATTGAAATCACTATGCAAGCCTAGACTGACAAAGTAAAACCCATGATTTCACGTCACATCAATTTCCAAGTAAAACATCTCTCACACACACGATAACAAATAACTAAGATTTTGTTTGTCTGTTTTGTTTGATTAGACCCTTTCTTCCATTTCAAAATGATGATCCTTCTGTTGGTCTTAGTTATGAAGCATCGTTGCTAGGTTCTTCCTTGGCTCAATCACACCTATTGATTTAATAAATTAATATGCACATAGGGTCTCATAACAAGCGTAGCTGGTGAGATGATTAAAACAATGTAATCCTTTGCTAAGTTTCTGCATTCGGAAAGGAAAGGTGTGAAAATGCATTGGAAAACAAATCGTAAACAAATGACAAGACAATGTGTGACACTAAAAATAATGTTCTGTTTGTTCATTTTTGTCTAGAAAAACTTCTATTCAGGAAGAAAAATAATTTTGTGACAACACTTTTTAAAAGATGTGATTCTAGTTTGCAATTGCCAAAAAAAACACATACTCCTCCTCTAGAGATCTATTTCATGGGGAAATGTAGCAAACTCATAATTGCCACTTAAACACCATGGCCACCTCCTATGTGCACCCACCTTTGTGTGCTGCTGCCTTTCAAGGTCTGGATCGCTCATTTCTATCAGAAGCTTTTGCTCTTTCTTATCAAAGCTATAAGGCTAAATACAAAAACAGTTTTTTTTTAAATTATGATATCAAAACTTTTAGCTAATTCAACAGTGAAGACAACTTTCACCAAAGCAATGCTTACCTCTTGACTTCTTAAAATCATTTAAAAATATATTCAGGAATCCTTTAAATGCAAATTTTAAAAGACATAGGACACAGACTGAATTTCCATGAGGTCCGGCCACTCTGGAATCCCCTGGAAAAATAATACGATACACCAATATCAATAATATTTCTTAATGTTTTTGTCACCGGTCATTTGTCAAAAGATTTCAAAGATGCTTTTAAGTATCATGAAATTTCAAAATTTATACATAAATACGAATTGTAACCCTCATATGTATTGTTCACTGGTGGTGTAGAATATTTAAATCTAGGAATTTTAAAAATAAAGATCTTGTCTTGCAAGCTGACGTCCAAACCTCCTTCGCCCGACCCACTGTCTGGTGATCTGTGGGCTGGAGGCTCAGCCACCTTTGTCAGATTTAAACTATTACGGAGACCTCTTATGGCTTGCTAGAAGCAGATTCACTTCCTACATTTAATAAAAGAGCCTGAATCCTGCTGTGAATGTATTTTCTGTATTCTTATGCTGTTTCTAAAACATTAGGAATTGCTAATAGTCATATAGCTCAGAGAGGTTGTGGGAGCTCATCAAGACACACAGCACCACAGTAGCAATCTGGGAAGACTTCAGTTCTCCCTGAATCTGTGAAGGAGAAGATGTAAGCCACTTTTCAGCTCCTGAAGGAAGGAGGGAAGCAAGGAAGGGAGGCAGGGAAGGGAAACGGTGATGGGAAGAAGAAATGAAGTGGGTAGGGCAGGGGAAAAGGGGGCAAAGGAGCAAGCACGGCTCCGATCCGTCGTCCCCTCCCTGATGGGGCTCACAGCTCCATGTCAGAGCAGATAACAAGAGTCACAATGTAAAACTGCCCGACTTTTATTTCTGCCTTTCCAAGCTATTGGCTCCTTCACTAATAATCGGGATTTATTACCGGACCCATCTGCTGCCTCTACAAGGTCAAAAGGTAAACCGCAGGCACGGCTGATGTCACCATCAAGGTGGCTGCTGGCAAATGGACCTTGACAAGTGTACTTTTAAGAAAATATTGTTGCCAGGGCTCTGTGGGCATGAAAGTCACGCTGATGAAGAAAATAAACCTAAAATACGAAAAAGATGTTGAGTTTAACCCATTAATCCTCATGATGGGGGCTGTCAGGGTCCGGTCTGTGTGGAAGCCAGAAAGGAGCACAGGCCTCTGCACCCATTTGTGTGGGTTCTGCACATTGGTGTCTCCTGAACCCCTGGAAACACTCCCCAAAACATGTGCATGCCATGGGGGAATGATGTGGAGGGAGACACTTGGCAGGCAAGTACTCTGACTTCCCAAGGCTACATCAGACTTGTAAAAGCATGGGTGTTCCTTTGCTCTCTGCTGTGGGTCAGGCCTTACTTCCTGGGAGGACTGTCTGTAGCAGAGCAGATCAGCTTTGGACACTCTCCAGATATTCTGGCTTCTGCAAATGTTGGAAGACTGGGCAATTTTTGAGAGTGAATTTGTCCACATATTCGAAACTGTCAAAAGGATACAGTTAAGGTTGCACATCAATGGCTGGACACCGTGGCTCATGCCTGTAATCCTAGCACTTTGAGAGGCTGAGGCGGGTGGATCACTTGAGCCCAGGAGTTCGAGACCAGCCTGGCCAACATGGCGAAACCCCATTTCTACTAAAAATACAAAAATTATCCTGGCATGGTGCTGTGGGTGCCTGTAATCCCAGCTACTCAGGAGGCTGAGGCAGGAGAATCGCTTGAACCGGGGAGGTGGTGGTTGCAGTGAGCTGACGTTGTGCCACTGCACTCCAGCCCGGGTGACAGAGCAAGACTCCATCTCAAAAGAAAAAAATCATCCCAGATGATTTTGTTTGTGTGTTCTCTATCCCTTTCCAGCCAGGAAGTTCCACTTTCCTTTTCACTTCCAGCTGAGAGTGAAAAGTAAAAAGAGGAAAGCGCTTGGTGTCAGATTCAGCTCTCTTTCCCAGCGGAGATGGAGAACTTACCCTGCAATTTCAGACCAAATTAGAGGCCAGCCTGGAGCTGCAGCCTTGCTCTCAGCTGGTGCTTCCTGGAGATTTTCTGCTCCCACAGAGCATCACCAGAAACAAGCCTGGGTGGCCACACACCCATAAATTCTTACCTATCTTCTATTCTCTAGGGCAGTCATTGCTGGCATCATTTTCTTTTGTGTTTCCACTCTTCATTCAAGGAACTCAGCAGAGACAAGTGTTTGTTGCACATGTATAAAGGCTAAATCCCACGCACCCCAATAAAATAGAGGCCATGCTCTTTCCCTCAGGGTGACTTTGCCCTTCCTAGACCTTATGTCTTCAGGTGCTGATTTCATTGAAATGCATCCTCCACCTGAGTGGTTATTAGAGTGTGGCACACCGGGCTGCCCCTTGGTTGTGGCTAGTTATGACCTGCATTGTAGGATGGCAGTGAGGAGTAAACATCTGTCCTTAAAACGAGGAAATGAGGGAAAAACATCAGGTGACCAGCAGTTGTTTGTACATAGCGTCAGCAACACGGGGCTGTTATAAAGATTAAATTAGATTATGCATAGAGGGTGCATAGCTCCATGCCTGGCACATTGCAAGCACCTGAGAAATGGCAGTGCCTGTGCCAGGACCGTTTCAAGCTCTATACAATTTCCTAGATTGATCGCCCAGTTCACAACACAGTTCTTGTTTCATAAGATCAACAAGTGTTAGTTTTGTCTTCCACTGTACCATTTGTGACTTGACTTTCCCTTATCTTGCTTCTCCTTGGACTTGTATCAAGAGAGATTTACCGAATGGTTGATTTGAATTATTGCCAAGGTTGGTGGAAGGTCCTTTCATAGCTGCCTGGATGGGTGGCCTCATTCTGACCTTCTCCTTTGCCATCCTCTCACCGCCCTCCACAGACACACACACACACACACACACACACACACACACACATTGCCTGGAGACTTGCACAGGGTTTCAGGCCAATGGCCCTAGTGGGTGCAGCTAATGCCCCAGAGCCCCCAGGATCCGATGGCTACAAATGAAGAGGTGAAGTGTACCCTTTCACCGGAAGTCAAGGGATAAGTGTCTTTAGCTCCTTGTATTAGTCTGTTCTCACACTGCTAAAAAGGACATACCCAAGACTGGGTAATTTATAAAGGAAATAGGTTTAATGGACTCACAGTACCTTATGGCTGGGGAGACTTCACAATCATGGTGGAAGAAGAAGGAAAAGCAACGGCACACCTTACGTGGAGGCAGGCGTGAGAGTGTGTGCAGGGGAACTCCCATTTTTAAAACCATCAGATCTCATGAGACTTACTTACTACCACTAGAACAGTGTGGGGGAAATTGCCCCCATGAGTCAATTTTCTGCATCTGGCCCTCTCCATGACACATGGGAGTTATTAAAATTCAAGGTGAGATTTGGGAGGGGGCACAGCCAAACCATATCACTTCTTCAGCTGACTTGTGGGTCGCTATTTATGACAAATTATCTTAGGAGTTAAATACCTGTTTATGAATATTGCACCATTAGGGCATTATCTTTTGCCAGCTTTCCTGCTCACCACCCCCTTGTCCTTTATTCCGAATGTGGAGGAGGAATGCAAATGGGTAGGAGGCATGCAAATCCGTGATGACATTTCTCAGTGTGTGGGGCCATCTTGGATCCTGGCAGTGGATAAGAAAGGCGTGAAATGGCAAGGAATGGCGATGGTCAACCGAACAGTGCATGGCTGTCCATGGGTTGAGGAAACGTGATGTCCGTGGATGTTGTTTGCTCTTTTCCAAAGGATACAAAAGCTTCTGTGAATACGGAACCACAATTTGACCTAAAGGCATGTCTGCACTCACAATAGAATTTGTCATTTGCTGTCCTTTGATAATTCCATGTAAAAGACTATCCCACAGGTAGCCTAGAAATGTTTAACACAAAACCAAAAGATTACGTAGGGCCACCCCAAATAACTCAGGTACGAAGGAGCTACAGGAACCTTGCTGGTAGGTCCTGACGTGGATAGAAGTCAGCAACCAGTTCACGCCTCTCAAGCCAAAACTGGAGACAGAACCAAGAACTGCTTCCTCTCATTCCTGATATAATTTTTCTGACAATATTCTAAAGCCCACAGAAACTTAGTCATTAAATGGCTCTTTCTCACACAAAATTGCCAAGTTTATTTTAGGGGAGATTAAACATTAATTGCATAGATATATATAGACGCCACGTATATTTTAATAGGTGTATATATAATCATATATGACTTTAAATTTCACACATATATATGTCATTCTGCTGAGAATGGCCTAATTGAGGCACTTTGTGATGTATGTCAGTGGACATTAGTTGCCACATGGAATTTCCATACAGAACTTTTTTTTCTATTTACACTGTTTTCAAATGAATTCTTTTTATAGCACTCATACATTTATATGTTATGTAAAACAAGTATCATGCCCCATTTTTTGGACAGAAAAGGTACTGAATCCATCTCAGATTGCACAAGGCCCTGATTCAGACGTGGGGGTTTAGAAGGGCAAGACCCATGGACACGGCAAGAGGCTTCAGATCCACCAGAATCAAGGGGCTGTGGGACAGATGTGGACATCCCAGGTAAAGGTGATGCCTCAGGAGAGGTTCTGCAGTTCCTGATTTCATTTCTTTGACCTTTCGAAGGGCTGCAGGCAGCAGTTCCAATGGGTGATAGAGGCTTAGCCCAGAGGACGGAGACAGAGCTCAGAGCAGCCTGCAGGAACAGGTTGCCTCCCACACCGTCCACAGCCTCCCAACCTCCCTGGCCTCCCCTGCCTCCCACACCATCCGCCCCACCTCTCCTCACTGCCGGGCCCACGGAGCATCTCTTCAAACTCCCAGCTGCCTGCAATGACCCTCTCAACACCTCGGTGGAATGAGGGCTCACCAGGGAAACTAGCCAGGGGTTCAGCTTCTAACCCATGAAATTACACATTTTACATTCTTACTTCAGCAGACCTAGGTTCCATCTGCTGCACAAACGGGAAGCATCATTTAGTTCCTAGTTACTTGTTCTATATAGAGCAGCTTTTATTTTTTCTAAATAACGCAATGTATTTTAATGACCATTAATCTATTATTCCAACTGAGTGGCGTCTTAACGTTTGTGTTCAGTCCATAAAGAAAATCAGTAACTCTAATATGTGTGAATGAGAACAAGTAACATGTCTAAGCAGTGATACAATAACATATTTGAACAAAAGTAAAAATGGTCCAGATATTAATTTCTGAGATGGGGAATTCTGTTGGTTTTTGAAAGATCCCAGTGTGTCAGAAAACGGGACTGCCAAGTTTTCAAGTTTTCATCCCTTTTACATGAACTTTACTGGAAAGGGGGACGGCTAAACTTAGTAGTAAGAAGGAGCTGACAACTGACAGAGACAATTAATCCCCGATGAATTGGGCTAACCACCAGCGTTTGTCATCCCCAAGTCTGCTATTCAACACTCTTTTCTTTTTTCTTTTTTCTTTTTTTTTTTTTGAGATGGAGTCTCACTCTCTGCCACCCAGGCTGGAGTGCAGTGGCATGATCTCGGCTTACTGCAACCTCTGCCTCCTGGGTTCAAGAGATTCTCCTGCCTCGGCCTCCTGAGTAGCTGAGATTACAGGCATGTGCCACCTCGCCCAGCTAATTTTTGTATTTTTGGTAGAGACAGGGTTTCACTATGTTGGTCAGGCTGGTCTTGAACTCCTGACAGGTGATCCACTCGCCTCCGCCTCCCAAAGTGTTCGGATTACAGGCATGAGTCACCGCACATGGCCTAAACTTTCAAGTTTAGAGGCAGAAAAGGTTTCTTGCTGTCTGCAACCAAGGAATACACAGACCTGCACACACACTGGAGAAGGTGTTCAATGAGGGAACGCACACAGGGGAGGGAACGCATGTGGATCGTTAATCTTCTCACAACCACAGCTCTTCCCTGCCTGTAAGTGCACGCATGTGACTTATTAACAAAATGCAATTGTTTGTGATTCGGAGGCTCCTGGGTTCAAATCACCTCATGTCTTTGTTCTTGTGTTTTATACTACGTAGGAGGATTTTGGATTTTTTCTTCCCAGTATGACGAGTGTTTTCTGTGCTCTTCCTGGAGTCTAACAGAAGAATCTCTCAAGTCTATTTGCTCTCCCTCCAACATGGCAAATACCAATTTAGCTAATGAGGCACAGGTGCAATTGTAGGCATTCCTTCAAGAATTCTTCAGCTATGAATCTGCCTCTGATTATGCAGTGCGGTTCCATAATTGCAGTTTGCTGGGAAAATTCACAGTTCCAGAGGTCCTCATGCCTGCGCTTCACCGGTGTGGTGGGCGCCTGGGCCGCGTGTTAGTACATCGAGATGCAGGAAATAAAAACAAGCCCAGCCCTGGGCTCGGGGCCCTGGCACTGTGCTCCCGCTTTGCTCCGTTCTGTTGCTCTGTTTCAATCCGATCCAGTTTCCATGCTTGCAAAGAGCATTACTTTGAGAAGAAATGGCACAGTTGATCAATTTCTTTCCTCCCCATCAATCACCTAGGTGAGAGGGGACTGTCCTTCCTCCAGTTCTCCAGCCATGTGTGGTCTTGGTGCTGAATGTTGATGATTTGGTTTTGGGTGAATTCTAAACCACCATTTTCAAGTAATTTCTGTATGAACCAAATGCCTGCATTGCACCTCCACCCGTGGCTTGTGGGGGGAAAATACCAGATGGGGCAGATTCTGTGACTACCCACTGAGGTTTGAGCAGAACTGGAGGGCCGGTGGATTAAATCTGGGTGGTGACTCCAGCACATCTCTAATGAACACTTCTTAACATTTAATTTCAAAGGGCCTGGTGACCCTCGGATTTGTCGGTGTGGAGAAGAGATGGGTATCCATAGCCTTGATTAGGATCACATGCCAGTTACCCAGAAATATAACAGCTCAGCTCAAGAGTTTTAATTATTTAAAAGCATCACAACATATCAAAACACAGTGTCTCTTCTGTCTGTGATCAACTCATTATTCAACATAAAGACAGGAATAAAAAGTATTCTCTGAATCAGTGAAAATACGACATGGCTAATGTGTTATATATTATTTTATTATATTCAAAAGTTGAATTTGTAAAAGTTAATTTTATATTAAGTCATATTTGAAAGGAAAGGTCAAATTTGAAGCAAATGTAGATTTTTGTGAGTTTGGTGGTATTAACTGGAAAATATTGTTAAATAATATTGCAATAAAATTAGCCCCACGTACCTCCCTTCTTCTTTTTAGCTTTATTGAAGTACAAGTGGGCGAATAAAAATTCTATATATTTAAGATATACAGTGATGTGATATAATTCTACATTGTGAAATGATTATCACAATTGCTAATTAATTCATCCTTCATCTCACAGGCACTTTTTTTTTTTAATGAGGACGCTTAAAATCTGCTCTGTCGTCAAACTTTAAGCACACAGCGTTGTGTTACTGCCGCCAGGCTGTACCTGAGGCCTCCAGAACGCACTCATCTTCACCTGGAACTCTATGCCCTTTGACCGGCATCCGTCGGTTTCCCTGTTCCCAGCCCCTACTTTTTGATGTAGGACTAAGGCCTTTATTTTTCAAAGAAGTATCTTCAAATTAATTTATTGCATAAAGCACAGCTACAATGCAGCCTCTGTCGCTTCCTCCTCTATATTCACACAGGAAAAAGGTCTCGAAAATTCAGCAAGCTGTGACTATTAGTGAGGATGTTCCATGGGAAAAAACAGCATTAATGAATCACCACGAGTCAGCCAAGTGTGCATCAGTGAGGGCGGTGCTCTTCCCCAACTCGGATTTATTTATTTTTGTAAAGTTAAATCACTTCTTCAGTCACCCCTTTGGCAGAGTGATGCCGTCAGCAACTTCATGACAGCTTTGAGTCTTTATGTGAATGACACATATTATCAAACGGTCCTAATGAAACCAATGGAGACTCCATTTATTACCTTTAGTGTGGCAAATACATGTACATGAAATTGAAAATTTTATCATTTTAATGCTGTTAATAATATATCCCTAATAGAATTACACATGCAAAATAAGAAGTGCCTTTGAAGCAGTAAGCCTATGCGCATTTCTGTGTAACACGGAGTAAAAACAGAGTAATGTGCTTACAATTTCTGAAAGTGTTACCTCTTTTTCAGTACTCGATTCCATCTCACAGTTCTTATTTTTCTGCCTGGGATCATATTACTTCCTTTTGCTTTTTTTTTCTTTTTTTTTTTTTTGGAAACAGAGTCTCACTCTATCACCCAGGCCAGAGTACAATGGAGCAATCTCAGCTCACTGCAACCTCCTCCTCCCAGGTTCAAGTGATTCTCCTGCCTCAGCCTCCCAAATAGCTGGGATTACAGGCACCTGCCACCACACCTGGCTAATATTTTTTGTATTTTTAGCAGAGATGGGGTTTCAGCATGTTGGCCAGGCTGGTCTCAGAAACTCCTGACCTCAAGTGATCCACCTACCTTGGCTTCCCAAAGTGCTGGGATTACAGGTGTTAGCCACCAAGCTCAGCCCCTTTTGCTTCTCTTACTGTGCAATTATGTTGGAAACAAGTTATCTTAGATTTTGTTTATGTAAAAATATATTTCCCTCACTTTTATATTCAAAGGATAGTTTCCCCAGACTGCCTTGTGTGTTGGTTGGTTGGTTGGTTGGTTGGTTGGTTTGTTGGTTGGTTTCAGCATTACTGTTATTTGCAGCCTTTATGGGCTTGCTGGAACTGGATTAGCCCTTCCTGTAAACAACAATAAAACCGATGTGTTTTCTTTCTCAAATGTTAAACAACAGGCAGCATAGAGAACAGAGAAATCACGGAGTGAGCCTCTGAATACTGCGGCTCTGATGAGAGGATTTCCTAACCATACCCTGCAAGGTGAAGGGGAAGCACAGCATGGTGGATTCCCTGAGCTGAGGAGGGGAACAGAGTTTTGGGTGGGCGAAGAGGCTAGAATAGACGGGCTGGAGTCAGAATGGAGAGGCCCCAGAGGTCTACGTGGGGTCCCCATGAGTCTTTAACGGAGGAGTTTTTTTGCATATGCACAAGGGACTTTCTGAGGCTGGACAGAGCGGCTCCTCTTGGGGGGAAGGAGCAGATTGTGGAGTTGAGCAGGTGTGAAGGTGCTGACGTGCTGGTCTAGTCTGTGGGAAGACCTCATCCACACTTTGTAACACCAAGAATCCACTGGGAGAGTCCAAGACTTAAAAGCAAGGATCATGTCCTAAAGAAAGGCCTATTTTATTCTACCTTAAATAGTCTGATGCCTCACTAGAATAAAAGAACATCCTGACAAGGACTACAAAATACACTGAATTTGGAGGTTGAGACATGTCGAACTACAGGGGCTTGGAGAAACCTGGGTTTTCTGCAGGTCTGCCATAACAGATTGTAAAACCAAGCCTGCACAAGTTTGTAGTGTTGTCAGTGATTAATCTGGGCAGTAAAACAGAAACAACACTCTTCAGAGAAAGACAGCAGGACCCAGAGTCTCCACAATGTATAGCGTTTAATGCCAATGATAAAATCAAAACTCACTAGACATAAAAAGGGCCAAAGAAATGTAACCCTTATTCAAGAAAAAAATAGTTTAAAAAAACCTGACACCAAGATTGCTGAGATCTTAGATTCCTGTGTCATCCCATTGCTTTGCATTCCAGCTTTAATTTTCTGTTGGGAAATCAGCTATCAGTTTTATTGGTCCTTGAAAATAATGGGGTCTTCTGCTTTGTTTCCTTTTAAAATTTCCTTTTGGTCTTTGATTTTCAGCAATTTGCTCATGATGTTCCATGTTCAAAATCAAATGTGGTTTTGTTTGATTAATCCTGCTTGTGACTCACCGAGTTTCTTGAATCTGTGGGTTAATGCCTTTAGCCAGTTTTTGAAATTCTTAAAAATTGCCTCTTCTAATATTACTATCTCCTTCTGGGACTCCCATTACATGTGTGCCAGGCTGTTTTACCATCTTCTCTATATGTCTTCTGCTCTTTCCTGTTCTTTCTATCCTTTGTTTTTTCTTAAAAAAAATCTGTGCTTTAACTTATAAATTTTTGATTGACCTTTCTTCAGAATGTTAACCCTATTTCCTGCTATTTTGTCTTCTGAGGCCCTCATTCAGATAATTCTTATTTTCTGTTATCATACATATTTTTTCAATGTCTAGAGTATTTAATTCTTTTCTTCAGATTCCACTTTTCTGGATTTCTGTTAAAATTCTCTGTCTTTTCATCCATTTTGCCCATGATTTTGTCAACTATACTAGCATGGTTACTTGAAAATTCTTTCCCACTGACTTCTGCTGTCAGTTTTTTTGTTTGCTTTTTGTTTGTTTGTTCCTTATCATTTATACTTTCCTGAGTTTTCACATAGGTTGTTGTTTTTATTGTACATTGAATGTTGCATGTGGAATATTTGCAGAAGTGGAATATGGTCCTACTCTCTCCCAGGGAAGAAATCGTCTCCTCTCTAATAGGCAGCTAGGGTGAAGGACCCTTCCCTGAAATCCAGTGAGAAACTGGTCAGGATTGGGAACAGATTGTACTTTCAGTATCCTCAGCATTTAAAGACGGAGAAATTCATGTCTGCCATTTGGGAGTTTGAGCTCAGCTATTCAGCCTTCTAGTCCACAAAACCTCTAGATATGAAAATGCCCAGGGGGATTGGCTATGTGCCTGAGGAAGGCCCCTTCCCTCTAGTGGGTCTTGGTCTCCTATGCACTGTCCAACTGCAAGATTTCCCAACCTGTCTTTGGGACATTTCTGAGTAGCCCGTAGCACCCTGCAAGGCTCCAGATCTCAGTACATGGCCTTGGAGTGGAGGACTGGCCGTGAGCTTGGGAGTCCCTGGGTTCAACCCACTGTGTGGCCGCTGCAGCCATGGGAAGTGCTCGCTCTACCTGCTTCTCTGTGCCTTGAAGAGTCCCTGCCCCAAAGCCCAGCCCAAGGCTTGGCCCCTGATCGGAATCAGCACATTCCCCCAAGGAGGGTCCTTTGACGTCTGTCTGAATGTGACCGCTGCATCCCTTCCATCCCTGGTTGTGGCAGCAGGAGTGCTGGCTGGCAGAGGCAGAGTACTGCTGCCTCTGTTTGTTTATTTTCTTCACTTTCCCAAAATGGCTATTCGGCATCTTTTACAGCTATCAAAAGCCACATTTTCATAAGATATATTTACATTCATGTGCTAACAAAATGATTTTCATATGAAACAAACATTCAGACACAAGAAATTGCCCTTTCAATGATGGGGATTTCTTCTAGTTGCATGTAACAGCTATTTTTCTTAGTAATTTTAGCAGTTGTTCATTTTTCTTTTTTAAGTTCAGCTTAGGGAAGTAGTTCTCACATGTAATGCCAGAGATTTATTTGTAAACAACAACAAGAGAAAGCACAAATATTAACCCCTTGATGAAAACCCTTCTGTTGTTCTGCAATCCTTGAATTATAAAGTGGAAATCCTGAATGTGGCATCAATATTCTCTCACGTTCTAGCCCCAAACTCCTGTTTCCAGTGCTATTTCTCTGCATTGCCTCACCGCAGTCTGAGCCCTTCCCAGATTTCAGTGTCATTTTCCCCTCTATGCCCCTGTGCACGTTGCTGGCTGCACTCCATGGCACTTCTCATTATTGTGTCCAATAAACTCTTATATGGTCTTCAAGGTCAAGGTCAACTGCCCCTTCTCTGTAACGCATTTCCAGTTTAGACAACATCTAACCATTCTTTCTTCTGCCATTCAATTTCTGATATCCATTCAACTAGAAAATATGTGTTGACCTTCTTCAAATGGCAGTGCTCAGGGTGGCGGGTCCAGGTGGGAACCACACTGATGCGGCCCTTTAGCTACCTGTGCTTATGTTCTAGGGTTACAGGAAATAAATAAGTAAACACACACAAATTCATGTGTAATAAGGTATATGAGGACAAATCAAGTAAAGAATGGAGTAGTGAGGTTGGAAGACATTTAAATAAGGTGATCAAGAATGCATTCCTTAAAAAGGTAAAATTTGAGCAGAGAACTGAATAACATGAATGAGTAAATTATCTGAAAACCCAAGGGAAAGCATTCCGGACAGAAGTGGATGACGGAAACTTTCTGAGACAGACAGGAGTGAGCTGAGCAGGTGAAGGCGCAGATGAGAGGCCTACGGGGCCAGAGGGAGGAGGAGGGGTAGGTGAGGGGCCTATGGGGAGGGAGGAGGTTAGGAGGAAGGAAGAGGAGGGGGAGGGGAGGGGCCTATGAGGCCAGAGGGAGGAGGAGAAGGGCAGGTGAGGGGCCTATGGGGAGGGAGGAGGTTAGAAGGAAGGAAGAGGAGGGGGAGGGGAGGGACCTACGGGGCCAGAGGGAGGAGGAGAAGGGCAGGTGAGGGGCTATGGGGAAGGAGAGGTTAGGAGGAAGGAAGAGGAGGGGGAGGGGAGGGGCCTATGAGGCCAGAGGGAGGAGGAGAAGGGCAGGGGAGGCACCTATGGGGTGGAGGGAGGGAGAAGGAGGAGGGCAGGGGAGAGGCCTGTGGGGAGGGAGGACAAGGAGCGGAAAATGAGAACCCTATGGGGCCAGAAGGTTGGAGGAGAAGGAGGGCGGGTGAGAGACTATGGGGCAGAGGGAGGTAGGAGGAGAGGCGACTGCATGGGGCAGGGGCAGCAGATCTGGTTCCTGTGGATCTTGTGGGTGGGGTTAGGGCTCTCTGTGTTTCAGTTTAGAGGCTGGGGACTTATCACAGGCTTTGTGCACAGATGAAAAGTTACTTGTTTTGTGTTTGGAAAGGTCCTTGTAGGGGAGAGAGGGAGGAATACGTCAGCTATGGCACGGCATTGTCATTACTGACCGAGTGATATGGTCAGCCCTCACTATTCATGGATACTGACTTGTGAATTCACCTACTCACTAAAACCTACCTGTTACTCCAAAATCAACATGCACAGCACTTTTTGTTACTCCAAAATCAACATGCACAGCACTTTTGTGGTCATTCACATGTGTGCACAAAGAGATGAAAATCACCCAAAATGCACATTCCCAGCTGAGATCAAACAAGGCAAAGCTCTGCTTTCTTGTGCCAGCTGACACTGTAAACAAGTTTCTTTTTCATGGTCCAGTTATTTAGTGCTGTTAATACAGTCTTGTGCTTCTTATTGGAGATTTTTTTTTGTTTAAACACCCCCAGGTGTGGTGTGAGAGCTTTGTCTGGTGTCCCAAGTGCAAGAGACTGTGACCTACCTCACGGAGAAAACACGTGTGTCGGAGAAGCTTCATTCAAGTGTGAGTTCAGTGTTAATGCAACAGCAACAGATATTAACTAAAGTGTCATCAAACAGAAACACACATTATACAAGGTTGTATATGGATTTATGGATAAAAACGTGGTGACCATATGATCACAGGAACCTGATCCTCCACATTCCCTGGGAGCAATGGCTCTGTACTTGCCACCTGAGTGTTCCCAGTAACTTTATAGAACACACTTACCATGTATAATGAGAATCACTTTTACTCTCTATTTGCTCACAGGCCTGTGAGCTTTCACAGAGTCTGAAAAGATTCTCATTCATCTTCGTATCCATAAAGCCCAGCATTGTCAAGGGAGGCTGAGTCAAGTAAAGAGGTTTTTCCACATCTGTAATCCCAGCACTTTGGGCGGCTGAGGTGGGAGAATGGCTTGAGCTCAGGAGTTTGAGGCCAGCCTGGGCAACATGGTAAAACCCCCCATCTGGGGGTCTTTTCCCGTCTTTCAATCCTGCACTCTTTGGGAGGAATTCATTGTGTGCAGCCTATGCTTGGGGAGTAAAGTTCACTTCACTGAGGTCAAAATATCCACATAAATTATTTGAAAATTTACTGGGGAGATTTGTCTATTCTCCTCGTTCATGTATTCAATCCTTTATTTATATATGAGTGGACTGTGGATATTTATTTTCTGCCATGGCTTATAACCCAACACTAGTTTATTCCATTTCTCACATTGTTACAGTCTTGTTCTTTGAGAATGCTTCCTACTGGTTTCAGTGTCTCTCTGGCATGGCCCAACATGCTGTTGTTTGTTTTTCTTTTACAGAACTTCCTTCAGCTCATCTTGTATATTTCCTGCCCAGTTTTATAACCTGCTATTTCTCCAAAGAGCCTTGGATCATTTACTGGAGAAGGGTGTTAGAACCAAGAGCAACCAAGAGCCAAGCATTGGGGGTGCTTTTTGCTACTGCGATGCGATTTCTTTTAGCCCCTCTCAGCTGACAGAGCAAGGAAATGTCTACCAAACCCTGCAGATTCACATACACATATGTATGCGTACGTTTCTAGACCTATATATCCATATCCATGTGAAGCTAAGCATGAGTTCTGTATCTATATAGCCATATCTATGTGAAGCTAAGCATGAGTTCATACTGATGTCTCCAACCCTAATCCAGGGCCACAGGCACCATGCTGGCCTCCTGCTGCTCCTACCTCAGCAGTGAGAAGCTGCTGCCAGGATCTGTCGTCCGTGCATCTGATTGTCCAATTCCCGCACACCTGCATCCTGATTTCAGAGCTGCTAACCTGTACACCCATGAGAAACAACCTCATCAGCTATTATGCCATGCTTGGACACAGTTACCCATGTCTTTAGTCTCACAGATTAATATCTCAAAAGTCAGGTAGGTCAACATCATTTTTCTTCACTCCCTTTAGTGAGGTTGTTTCATTTATGTGTAATACACTTACACTTTTTTGTCAAATTTAGCATTTCTTCTTAGAAAACTTCAGCCAGACTCCTGATGGTTATTTTTTAATTTGCATACATTAATGTTCACACTTGTTCTTCATAATTCTATGGGTTTTGACAAATGAGCAGTGTCATGAATCTACAATCACCGTCTCAAACAGACTATTTTTAACACCCTAAATATTTCCCTGTACATCACATATCCAATCTCTCCTTCCTCTGAACTCCCAGAAACCACAGGTCTCATTATTCTCTGTAGTTCAGCCTTTTCAAATGTCATATACATGAAATCGCACATTTAGACTGGCTCACTCACTTAGCATTGTGCTTTGAAGAGACATCCCTGTATTTTCGTAGCTTGACAGCTCATTACTTTTAGTCACTCTATGATATGGGTGTAATGACAGTTAGTTTATTCATTGAGAGGCAGCTTCATTGGTGCCAGTTTGGGTTATTATTAATAAAGTTATCATATTCATTTCTACACATGTTTTTCATGTGGGCATATATTTTCAAATCAGCTAGGTAAATCCACAAAGGCTCAAATCCTGTATCATATGGTAAGACTATGTTTAGCTTGGTTGAAAACTGCAAACTACTTCCCAGTGGCTGTGCCATTTTGTGTTCGCATCAGCAACACATAAGAGTCCCTGTTGCTTTGCACTCTCACCAGCAGTTAGTAGCGTCCACTTCCCAAATTTCGGTCACTCTGATGGGAGGGCAGTGGTGTCCTACTGTAGTTGTAACTTTTATTTTTCCAAGGACATATGTTGTAAAGATCTTTTCTTACACTGATCATCCATGTGTCTTCTTTGCGCTTCATATCTTTACCCATTTTTACATGGGTTTTTGTTTACTTATTGTTGAGTTTTAAATGTTCTTTGAAAAATTGTAGATACAAGTCTTTTATTAGATATGTGTTTTGCAAATACTTTTTTCAGTTCCTTTGGATTTTCTTTTTATTCTCTTGTTTCTTTCACAGAGCAGGAGCTTTTAATCTTAATATATTCTAACTTAGCAATTTTTCTTTTATGGCTCGTGCTTCTGGTGTTATATCTAGAAACTGACTGCCAAACAAAAGTCATCTAGATTTTCTGTTTTTTTGAAGAAGTCTTGTAGTTTTGCATTTTATGTCTTCATCTATGATCCATTTTAAGTTAATTTTGGTGTAAGATGTAGTCAGTGTATAGGTACAGCATTTTTTGCATGTGAATGTCCAATTGTTCCAGCACCATTTGCTGAAAAGACTATCATAGCTCAATGAATTGCCTTTGCACCTTTGTCAAAAATCACTTGCCTGTATTTGTGTGAGTTTGTTTCTGGGCATTTTATTCCTTCTTTTTGAGACATTTTTATTCTTTCATTGGTACCACACAATCTTGATTAGTGTAGCTTTATAATAAGTCTTAAAGTCAGGTGATGTCAGTTCTCTAACTTTCTTCTTTCTAGTTATTTCTATTTAGTATTGTGTTGACTATTCTAGGATTTTTCTTTTTTACATAAATTTTAGCATCATTTTGTTAATATTGACAAAATAATTTATGGGAATTCAGATTTGATCCCAATGAATCTATAAATCAAATTATAGATAATTTTCACCTTGACATTGTTTTTTAAAAACTGCTATATAAATGTGTATATTTTGGGGGGTACATGTGATGTTTTGATACCTATATAATGTGTAATGATCAAATCATGGTAACTGGGATATCAATCACCCTCAACATTTATCTTTGTGTTGGGAACACAACAACTCTTCTGGCTATTTTCACATGTACAATAAATTATTGTTAGCTATAATTTCTCTACCATGCTATTAAATACCAGAACTTATTCCTTCTCTCTAACTGCATTTTTTGCCCCTTAACCAACTTCTCTCCATCCCTCCTTCTGCCTCCCACTCCCAGCCTCTAGTGACCACCGTTCTATTCTCTGCCCTTATGAGACCACTTTTTTAGCTCTCATAGTTGAGTGAGAACATGCAATATTGTGTCTTTCTGTGTCTAGCTTATTTTATTTAACATAATGATTTCCAGTTCCTTCCATGTTGCTGCAAATGACAGGATTTCGTTTTTTATGGCTTAATAGTACTCCACTGTGTATACATGACACATTTTCTTTATCCATTCATCTGTCAATGGACATTTGGGTTGATTCCAAAACTTGGCTGTTAGGACTAGTGCTGCAATACACATGGCAGTGCAGACATCTGTTTGATATACTAATTTTATTTTCTTTTGTATACATACACAGCAGTGGGATTGCTCGATCAAAGGGCAGTTCTATTTTCAGTGTTTTAGGAATCTCCATACTGTTTTCCAGAGTGGCTCTACTAATTTGCCTTCCTACCCACAGTGTATGATCATTCTCCTTCCTATACATTCTTGCCTGTATTTATTATTCTTTGTATTTTTGACAATAACCTTTTTAAATGTGGTGAGATGAAATCTCACTATGGCTTTGATTTACATTTTCCTGATGATGGGTGAGTTTGAGCCTCTGTCCATATACCTGTTGGCTACCATGTGTCTTCTTTTGAGAAATGTCTATTCAGTTCTTTTGTCCATTTTTAAATCAGATTTTTTTTTTCTTTGCTATTGAGTTGTCTGAGTTCCTTTTATATTCTGATTATTAATCCTTTGTCAGGTAGGTGGTTTGTGAATGTTTTCTCCCATTCTGTAGACCAGTGGTATCCAGCCTCTTTGGCACTAAGGACTAGTTTTATGGAAGACAATTTTTCCATGGACTGTGGGGAAAGGGAATGATGGTTTGGGGATGAAACTGTTCCATCTCAGATCATCAGGCATTAGATTCTCATAAGGAGCACTCAAGCTAGATCCCTGGCATGCACAGTTCACAATAGAGTTCGTGATCCTTTGAGAATTTAATGCTGGCACTGATCTCATGGGGGGCAGAGGTCAGGTGGTAATGCTCACTCACCCACCATTCACCTCCTGCTGCTTGGCCGAGGTCCTAACAGGCCCTGGACTCATACTGGTCCACAGCCCAGGAACTGGGGACCCGTGCTCTAGACAATATTTTCTCTTTGCTGTGCAAAAGCTTTTTAGCTTGTTGCAATCCCATTTCTCTATTTTTGCTTTTGTTACCTATGCTTCTGAGGTCTTACCCAAAAAATCCTTCCCCAGGCAATTGTCCTCAATGTTTCTTTTAGTAGTTTTATAGTTTCCCATCTTACATTTAAGTCTTTAATCCATTTTGAGTTCATCTTTGTCTATGGTGAAGGAGAAAGATCTAGTTCTATTCTTCTGTGTATGGACATTCCATTTTTCCAGCACTATTTATTAGAGTTGAGTCTTCCAGTCAATGAACACAGAATGTCTCTCTATTATTGAGATATTTGTTGGTTTTAAATCACTGTATTATAGTTTTTCTCGTAGAGATTCAGTACAGATTTTGTTAAGTGTATAAATCTCTCTCCCTTTTCTTTTGATACTATTACAAATAGTATTGGTTTTTCGTTTGTTTGTTTTTTTGTTTTTTTGTTTTGTAATTTCAAATTCCATTTGCTCATTGCTTGGATCTAGAAAAGCAATTGTCTTTTGTGTGCCCGACATCTTGCTAGGCTCACTCATTCATTTCAGCAGTGTTTTGTGGTTTGTGGTTGTTGATTCTTGATGGTTTTCCATAGAGATAATCATTTAATCTGTGAATAAAGGATGCTTTATTTCTGCCTTTCCAAATTATGTACGTTTTATTTGGTTTTCTCGGCTGACTCTAGGTGAGAGTTCCAGCACAATGTTGAATGGGAATGGGGAGAGAGCCGAGAGCACATTCCTTTCTGTTCCCAGTCTTAGGAGGAAAACATTCAGCCTCTGACCACTTAGTGTAGTGTTAGCTGCAGGTTTTCTGCATTTATCTTTTATTAAGGTGGCAGATTTCCCATCTCTTTCTAGTTCCTTGAGAATTATTATCATGAATAGCTGTTATATTTTTCCTATACCTTTCCTGCATCAATTGATATGATCGTATGTTTTCTCGTCTTTTGCCTGCTAATGTGGTACATTATGTTAATTGGTTTTTGGATGGTGAACCAGCCTTGAATACCAGAAATAAGTCCCACTTGATCGTGGTGTATAAATCTTTTCATACTGTATTGGATTTTACTTGACATTTGCATCTATGCTTCTGACAGATATTGATCTATAGTTTTTTTTATTTATCTGGTTTTGATATTTGGGGGTCTCATAGAATAAAGAGGGAAGTGTTTATTCTTTTCTACTTTCTGGAAGGGAATTGTGAAGAACTGATATCACTCTTTCTGAAGTGTTTGGTAGAACTCATTAGTAAATCATCATGGCTTGGTTCTTTCTTTCCTTGAAATAACTTTTGATTTTATTTTATAATAAATATAAGGCTATTCCTGTTATCTGTTTGTCCCAGTGTGAATTTTGGTAGTTGGTAGGGTTTTTTTTTTTAAGAATTGATCCATATCATATTAGTTATTAAATTTGTGGGCATGAAGTTGTTTATGTTATTCCTTGGTTATTCTTATTTTCTGAGACATGGTCTGTCACCCAGGATGGAGTGCAGTGGCGTAGTCCATGGGGTCACGTGCAATGCTCTTATTTTCTGATACCGGCAATTTGTGTGTTCTCTCCCCTGCCCTCATGTTTCTAGGTTAGCCTGGTTCATCTTGTTTAAAAACCAACTTTAGTATTTTGTTCTCATTGTCTCTTTTGTATTCTTGTTTTTAATTTCATTGCTATCCGTTCTAATGTTTATTATTTCCTTTTATTTTCTTGGCCTAATTGCTCTTCTGTATCTAGGTTTCTGAAGATAGATGTGCATTTTATACATTGTAGATGTTTATTCTTTCCTATTGTATTCATGGAATGCTACTTACCTTGGTAATGAGTCTGGCTCTGGCTTTACCTAACACTTCTGCTGCTGCCTACACAGTGCAGGTGCTTCACATCTGCATGCCCCTCCTCTCTCCCCACCACTTCGTGGCCTGGCTGTATTCGATGTGCTTATCCATATGCAGCAAGTGCCCAATACATTGTTACCACTACTGCCTTAAGCAAACAGCTTTTAGATGAGTTAAGAATAAGAAAAATAGGACGGGCACCATGGCTTACACCTGTAATCCCAGCACTTTGGGAGGCCAAGGCAGATGGATCACCTGAGGTCAGGAGTTGGAGACCAGCCTGGCCAATGTGGTGAAACCCTGTCTCTACTAAAAATACCAAAATTAGCTGGGTGTGGTGGCATGCACCTGTAATCCCAGCTACTTGGGAGGCTGAAGCAGGAGAATTGCTTGAACAGGGAGGCGAAGGTTGCAGTGAGACGAGATGGAGCCACTGCACTCCAGCCTGGCAACAGAGCAAGACTCCATCCAAAAAAAAAAAAGAATAGGAAAAATAACATATTTTACGTCACCTTCATTTATTACTTCTCCAATACTCTCCTTTTGTTTATGTAGATACAAGTTTCTGACCTATATAATTTTCTCTCGGCTTGAAGATGCTTTGCTAGTGATTAATCACCCAAGTCCCTGTTTTACAGGTTCCTTTCTCTCCTTCACTCCCTACAGAGAGTTCTGATGGATACAGAATTCTAGGCTGATGGCATGTTTCTTTCAACACACTAAATATTTCACTCCATTTTCTCCACTATTGCATAATTCCTAGTAAGAAGTTGGCTGTAATTCTTGTCTTTGTTCTTCTGCAGGTAATTTATTTTCCAAGATTTACTATTTGTCACTGTTGTTCTATAATTTTATATGATCTGTATTAATGCTGACTGGTCTTTTCTGAGGCACCTGGATCTGTGGTTCTGTGTCTGTCACTGATTTTGGAAAGTTCTAAACTGCAGTTATTTTCAGTATTTATTCTGCTTTGCTTCCTCTACTTCTTCTTGATTCCAATAATGTGCCTTTGTCCCTGTGATGTTTTGGTTGTATATATATTGTTTTTGTTCATAATCCCAATAGTCCTTGTTACAGTCTTTTGTTATAATGTTTGGGTACTTTAGGCCTCAGAAGCAGTCCTTGAGAAACAGTATTTCTGACCTTCTCCTTCTTCCTTTTACCTACCCAAGGCAAGACTCTAATCTGGTTGCTGATCAGAAGAGGCTCATTCCGGAGATGGTCCTGCTCCACACTCTGGAGGAAGGTACAGTGTGCAGAGATGCCAAGAAAAGTCTAAGCAGACAGGCCCTGCTGGGTTTAGATCATGGGCTGTTTGTCTAGGCACATTTCTACATGATTGGCAAACCTGCCTGTGTCATGAAGCCTCCACACAAACCCAAAAGGACAGGGTTTAGGGAGCCTCTGGGTTGCCGAACACATGGAGGGTGACATCCAAGGATGGCATGGAAGTCCTTGGCATCTTCCCCACATCTTGCCCTACTTGTATCTTCCTCTGCATCTTTTGCAATATCCTTAAATAAACCAGTAAACACAGGTGTTTCCTTGAGTTCTGTGAGCCACTCCAGCAAATTTTTCAAACCCAAAGCAGGGGTTATGGGAGCCCCAACTTGAATTCAATTGGAGGCCTGGACTTGTGACTGGTGGAAAGTGTGGGGCAGTCTTCCGGGACTGGGAGCTCAATGTGTGGGATCTGACACCACTGAGGTAGTGTCAGGACATGCAGTTGGGGTCTGCTGAAGAACTGGTTGCTTGATTCCTGATGGGGAGAAATCTCCGCATATTTTTGGATGACAGAAGTCTTCTGTGTTGATTGTCATTTTGTCGGTGTGAGAACAAACAGCGAACATGGCTTGAGTGTTTTTTGGAAACAGCACCTTTTGATACGGTCTCACAGGACTTAAATTTCCATTCTGAGGTTTTTGTTTTTGTTTTCAATTTGCATTTCTGTTTGGGGATTTTCTTCTTACCTGTCGTCAAACTCAAACTCACTGATTCTTTTCTTGGTTGTGTGCAGTCTACTGATGTTTTCACAGTGTTTTTTTTGTTTTGCTTTTTTCAATATTATTTCTAATATTTTATTTTGATTTTTTTCTTAGACTCTTAAAAATTTCTTTAAAAGGTTCATCTTTGAGCTTTTATTTTGTAGAGCTGATATGCCCCTCAATGTGATTTTAAATTATGTGACTCTGCCGGGTGCAGTGGCTCACGCCTGTAATCCCAACACTTTGGGAGGCCGAGGTGGGTGGATAACAAGGTCAGGAGATGGAGACTTTCCTGGCTAACACGGTGAAACCCCATCTCTACTAAAAATATGAAAAATTAGCCGGGCATGGTGGTGGGAGGCCAAGGCAGGAGAATGGCATGAACCCAGGAGGCGGAGTTTGCAGTGAGCCGAGATCGCACTACTGCACTCCAGCCTGGGCAACAGAGAGAGACTCCGTCTCAAAAAAAGAAAAAAAATTACGTGAATCTTTCGTAGACACTTGCACCTTCATTCACACTCACTGTTGCCATTTTCTTTACTTGTCTGTCAGTATTTCCTTTCTCTGATTCGTTATAAGCAATGCCCACTAACTGCTTCATGATTACATGACAATTGTTCCACAGCTATATAGTTGATGATTTTGAATTCAGCAACAGGCCAGTGTTATAGTTTCGAGACTATTTGGTACTAAATCACTGGTGAACAGCCATGCGTCATTTAACTGTGGGGATACAATCTAAGAAATGCGTTATTAGGCAACTTTTTGTCATTGTGTGAGCATCGCAGAATGCACATACACAAACCTAGATGGTGCAGCCTAGCACAAATGTAAGCTCTATGGCGTAGCCTGTTGCTCCCGGCCTACAAACATGCACAGCTCTTACTGTGCTGAATGCTGTGGGCAGCAGGAACACAATGGTGTTTGTGGACCAAACAGCTAAGCATAGAAAAGGTACCATAAAGGTATGATATAAAATATTTTTAAAATGGTAAACTTGTTATAGGGTACTTAGCATGAGTGGAGTTTGCCAGAGTGGAAGCTGCTCTGGGTGAGTCATGAGTGAGTGATGAGTGAATGTGAAGGTCTTAGACATCACTGGACACTGCCGTAGCCTTTATAAACACTGCACACTTAGGCTACACTACATTTTCTTTCATCAATAATGAATTCACCTTAGCTTACTGTAACTTTTTTACCTTATAAACTTTTTTTTTAAATTTTTTGGCTCTTTTGTAATAGCACAGCTTAAAACACAAACACATCATATAGCTCTGCAAAAATATTTTCTTTCTTTTTATCCTATTCTATAGACTTTTTTCTATTTTCATTTTTTACTTTTCAAACTTCTTGTTAAAACCTAAGACACAAACAACACATTGGCCTAGGCCCACGCAGGGTCAGGATTATCAATATCATTGTCTTCCACCTCCACATCTTGTTTCACTGGAAGGTCTTCAGGGGCAGTAACATGCATGGAGCTGTCACCTCCTGTGACAACAATGCCTTCTTCTAGACACCTCCTGAAGGACCTGCCTGAGGCTGTTTTACAGTTAACTTTTTTTAACAGTAGAAATAACAATGAAAAGTACACTATAGTAAATACATAAACCTGTAACATAGTCGTTTATTATCATTATCAAATATTGTGTGCTACACTTAATTGTCTGTGCTAGACTTTTATATGACTGGCAGTGCAGTGGGTGTATTTACATCAGTACCACCACAAACATGTGACTCATGTGTTATGCTACAACAGACATCCCTAGGTGATAGGAATATTTCAGCTCCATTATAATCTTATGGGACCACTGTCATATACGTGGTGAGTACGTTATGTGATGGTTGGCTGTATTCTTTTACAAAGAGCTTTATAGCACGTTCGCATTAGTCTGTTTTCATGCTGCTATAAAGAACTGCCTGAGACTGGGTAATTTATAAAGAAAGGAAGTTTAATTGGCTCACAGTTCCTCATGGTTGGGGAGGCCTCAGGAAACTTACAATTATGGCAGAAGGTGAAGCAACATGTCCTTCTTCACACAGTGGCAGGGAGAGAGAAGAGGGAAAGGAGAAGAGCCCCTTATAAAACCACCAGATCTTATGAGAACTCACTCACTATCATGAGAACAGCATGGGGGAAACCGCCCTAGTGATGTAATCACTTCCTACCAGGTCCCTTCCTCTACACATGTGGATTACAATTGAAAACGAGATTTGGGTGGGGACACATAGCCAAATCATATGAATGTTCTAACTGGTTAACTTAATACATAACATATACACATATGGTTTATTTATTCCTTAGAAGAGGCAGTGTAGACAGAGTCTAGGAACCCCTGCTGTGGACCCAGAGGATCCTGAGTTTGAATCCAGGCCCCTCCATTTACCGATGTCATCCTGCATGTGTGATGGCACCCTACGCAGGGTCAGGATTATCAATATCACTGTCTTTCACCTCCACATTTTGTCCCACTGGAAGGTCTTCAGGAGCAGTAACACGCATGGAGCTATCACCTCCTGTGACAACAATGCCTTTTTCTGGACACCTCCTGAAGGACCTGCCTGAGGGTGTTTTATAGGTAACACACAGTTTACAGTGCCATCCACATCACAGCTGTTTCCCTCAGCATCTTCATCTTGGTCAATGATGGTGATAACAGCCCCACATTTCAGGCTCATTAAGAAGAACAGGTCAGCTGGTGAAAATGCAGTGAAGTGTCAGTGAAAACAGTACCTGTCTCATAGTAAGTATTGGATATGTGCCGTTTATTATTCATACTCATTCAGAACAACCTAAATTTGGTCCGATCATTCAAATTTGCAAATACACTTGGAAAGGTGCCCCCTTGACTTCTTAACTCATCATAGTACCAGTATTGTAAAGATCATTTTATTTCTCCAACTTCACAATATTTTTGTTTGAAAAGTGACGGGTTTTACTGATGTGTCACTGTGTCTTTCTGGGACTTATTGAAAAGGCACTCACATTCATGAAAGTTCCAGAGAGACTGTCATTACCTATCTGAAACGTTACCTCCTAAAGTTAACATGCTGGCTTCCTAAAGACAACTTTAGGAATAACCACTAATACTGATGGGGTTAGAATCAAGCCTACCCTGAATAGCATAATTCTTACCACTGAGGTTCGCACTTAACATCATTCCTGTAAATAATGGATCTTTTGTGCTGTAGTGAAAACTACATTAAAAACCATCAACTAAAACTTACATACATCAAACCACATGAAATGATGTCCAGCAGTTTCTGATTTTATTGGTTTGCCTTAATCCTCAATTATTATTTTTTCTTTTGAGATAGAGTCTCACTCTGTTGTCCAGGCTGGAGTGCAGTGGTGCAATCTTGGCTTACTGCAAGCTTCACCTCTTGAGTTCAAGCAGTTCTCCTGTCTCAGCCTCCCAAGTAGCTGGGACTACAGGCACCCACCACCATGCCCAGCTAATTGTTTTATTTTTAGTAGAGATGGGATTTCACCATATTGGTCAGACTGGTCTCGAACTCCTGATCTCAGGTGATTTACCTGCCTTGGCCTCCCAAAGTGCTGAGATTACAGGCGTGAGCCACTGTGCCCATCCTAATCTCCAATATTAAAATATATGTAAATATGGAATATAGCTGGTAATAGCATTAAGGGCTAAACTATTGGAAATATGAACACTGTCATAATAACGTATGTAGATTTAAGTTTCTAGTCACTTTGCTTTCTCTGAAGTGTTTCAGTTGATGAGAACAGAGAGTGTATGTGTTTACATTCCTTTCACAGCCCCTCAGCACCGGGAAGCACCTGCCACAAGTAGATTCCTCTTTGTTGCTGTTTATTTTTGTTTTTGTTTTTGTTTGGAGACACGGTCTTGCTGTGTCGCCCAAGCTGGAGTGCACTAATGTGAGTGCGATCTTGGCTCACTGCAGCCTCGACCTCTGTGGCTCGAGTGATCCTCCCACCTCAGCATCCCGAGTAGCTGGGACTCCGAGCACTCACTGCCACATCTGGCTAATTTTATTTTTATTTTAGGTAGAGATGGTGTTTCTCTATGTTGCCCAGGCTTGTCTTGAACTCCTGGGCTCAAGCAACCACCATGTCTCAATCTCCCAAAGTGCTGGGATTATAGGCATGAGCCACTGCGCCCAGCCTTAGATTCTTTTTTTTTTTTTTGAGATGGAGTCTGGCTCTGTCTCCCAGGCTGCGTACGGTGGCATGATCTCGGCTCACTGCAGCCTCCACCTCCCTGGTTCAAGCGATTCTCCTGCATCAGCCTCCCGAGTAGCTGGGATTGCAGGTGTCCACCACCACACCCAGCTAATTTGTTTTTTCAGTAGAGACGGGGTTTCACCGTGTTGGTCAGGCTGGTCTCAAACTCCTGACCTCAGGGGACCTGCCCACCTCAGGCTCCCAAATTTCTGGGATTACAGGCATGAGCTACCACATCTGGCCCTGATTCTTAACAAATAAATTTTGAAATGAATTGAACAAAATTCGCTTTCCAGCTAAATCTGGATTGTCATGGAATCCACATCTTATGCTTCAATATGAGGCCATTCTTCTGTAGATGTGGTATGTAGACTCACAATCAGAGCAGCAGAAGTATCAGTCCTGACTTGATTTTAAATAAGTAGAAGGTTTCAAGGGAAAAGCACGTTCTGACAGCTTCACCGTTTAGCCCTAAAACATGATAGTACTCATCTCTGGAGAGGAGGGCTGGTGGCCTCTGTTTGCACCCAGCGCCAGGCCTGTGCGGATCCACAGAGCCATTCTGCCCCCAGCTGCCATCCCAGACTGAGTTTTGTTGCTAACCCTTTCTCTCCTCAACGCTTGACACTTCCTCAGGCAGCAGAGACTTAGGAGAGAACTTTCTAACAGAAAATCCTGGGCTCCTGCTGAGCAGCCTCACCTGATTATCTAGGAGCATTTCCAGGAAATCCCCAAGAGCTGCCTGGTCTCTGTTCCTTGCTGGCTTGCAGGGTGACCTGGGGGGGAGCCCCACGGGGTCTGAGGGGGCGTCAGCTGGAGATGACTCTGCGTGTCTTTGTTTTCTCTGAAGACCCACTCAGCTTACTGAGTCCTTTATTTTTTGAGCTAATTTGTTGGTATCCGTGCATCACAGAACACTGATTTTCTGAGAAGGGTCCCTTGGAGCTCTTTCCGCCTGTGCCTTCAGTAAGGGGGCACAGCTGGCCTCAGGGAGGGAGCACAGACCACGGGGGCCTCCGTGTGGGTTTCTCAGGACGCTGCCTCCCTCCGTGTGGCGCCTCAGGTGCTGCCAGTGTCCCGTCTATGCTGGTTGCCGCATCTGTGACCTGGGTGAAGAGCCCTTCCCCTTCCTCAGGTGCTGCGGTGAGGATTACGGGTCCAATGGGGACAGCTGGGCATGCTTCTCTCTCTCCTTTAGATCCAGGCATTCAGGGTGGGAGACACTTCCTGTCCTGTCCCGCCACCTCCGCACGCCTAGGAGACACCCTCCTGCCTGGCCCTCTCCCCAGTTAGGGGGACACCAGGTCTTCATGGCTGGGACATGCCCTGGAGGGCCTTGGTGGCAGGGGCAGCCGTGGGCAGTGGCGCTGCTGTGGCTCAGAACAGTGCAGGGAAAGGGGAAAGCAGTGGCTCGCAGCATTTCGGAAACAAGCCTTTCCCCACGTCTCAGTGCGGGTCTGCGCGTTTCCATCTTCTCTTTGATCGGCTGTGTTAGGAACACCCTTTGCTTCTCTTTGAGCTTTAGTCACCACGCCTCCCCCTTCCACCTCACACCCCTTCCCGCAGCTGCCTGAACCCACCCAGGCCTGGGTAACACGCACACCTTCAGAAAAGAATATAACTGCCAGTTCGACTATTTATTTCCTTTTAATGTGTCAATAAAACAGTAATTACATTTCATTTGTGTTTAGAGTTATAATTGGATAGAAGCACAAGTTCACTTGGTGGAACCGAACTCACAGATTCAACCCAAAAACAAAAACAGTGAAAATCGACAGTTTCTTAATACAAAGCTAACTTGCCATGTGTTTTTTAAACATATCAAGAATTTTGTTTGGAAAATTAATCAGCTGAGGGCTCTGGAGAATTCTTGACCACGCAGCTACATCAAGGCTCTAGGAGTTCCTGCAACAGGGGCCAGAGCAGGTGCGGTGCCCAGCGGGCTTCTGTGCGGCTCCGGTCGCAGCTCCCTGCAGCCACACAGGGTGACGTGAAGGGTAAAGAAACAGATTTCCACTCTGAAGGCTTCTAAATGATGCCACCGAACTCTCCTTGCTAGCTCTGAATTTCCAGTCAGTCGTTTCGGTCTTTTTAAGCGACTCCATGAGATGAACTGAATGAGGAGGAATGAGGGAGAACTTTCACCTTTTCAATTGAAGAAATAAGAAATACATTGTCCACAAATGTAATTTTCAGAATATTTTCCTCCATAACGTCAATTATTTATGCTCAGTGAAAGAAGAGCAGATTCACAGAATTGCTTGGATATTGGTTATTTTTGTTTAAATTATTTTCATTATTTATATTTTGGCCCTATACTTTTGTGACACTCTATTTTTTCACTATTTTTCCTTATCCACACAACACAAAGTATGTATCATCTGTTTCTCACATTTTTTATTTGTTTTTTACACATATGGGTTTATTGTGTTCACAGTAATAAGCTGTTTTTAAAAACTGAAAACATTTTACTAATTACTGAAAGAGGGAAATAAATACAGTACCAAGAAAATGTCATTTAAAATATTACATCTGTTTTCTATTTTTAAACCTTCATTACTTCCAATTCAACCCTCTAATCACAACTTACACTGCATATTAATTGTTGAACCAGATTTATCAGAAACTGTCTTTTATGTAACATCATCCAAAAGATAATTCTAGAGAAGGCTGTAAAACAGATGATCGCGATGCACCCTCTCCCAACAGATGCACTGTAATGACACAGATATTGTTCTTATTAAATACTCCTTTTCTAATCCATGTGATTCTCTCTTATCTCTTAAATGTCTGTTTGTAGCATATTTTTCCGGGCTAATGAAATACCATGTGCTTCTGCAGGCATAAGACAATATTTGCGCTAATAATGATGATAGTCTGACATGCTTCATTCAATATTTGAGGATAGGAGTGAAGGTTCAAGCCCTAAAGAAATGGTATTTTTATAGTTGTTAGCCTTTTTAAAAGTTTTGATGTGCAGCCTAGAAGGGAAATTATACATGAACCCACACTGAAAAGGAGGGGTTCGAAGCTATCAGTGTAAATGGGAATATAACCCAGAATCATGAGTTAAAATATATTAGACCAAAAACAATGCCGAGCTAGAGAAAGAAACATGTAGAATATAAGATATTGGTTTTTAATATTGTTGGGTGAACATCCCAAGTATCTAATAAAAATCTTCAAAGCCTGAAGCCTGGAAAACTTCCTTTATGACCAAATATGCAAAAAGTTGTCTATAATTTCAAGTTGACAGACCCTCTGAAATTCATCTACCAGTCCTATAAACCCCATGTTAATTATACTAGATATAGAGCTATCTAATGAAAGTTCTTCACATATGATATCTAACTGAGAGCTCATTGTATCTGCCGGAATACTTTCAATGGGAATCCTGAAATAATCTGACTCTGAAAGAAATTAATCTTCTGGCTCTTTTCTGAACTTTCTAACTATTCGTTCTCAGCATCTTCACATTTCCTGATATTTTAAAAAGATTTTTTAAGTCTATTATGCATATTTAAGGTATATAATACAACATTGTGGGATACGTATGTATCATTAAATGGTTACTACAGTGAAACTAATTAATAAGTCTGTCATTTCACATTGTTGCCATTTCCCCCTTCTGCGGTAAGAGCAGCCATCATTTACTCATTTCACAAAAGTCCTGAGAGCAACGCACGATTATCAACCACAGGCCTCATGTTGGCCATTACATCCTGAGACACTTTCATCCATCATATCTGCTACTTTACTCCTCTGCCCTGTGGAATATGCAGGTCTAGGACTTTCCACCCATCCAGGACAGAATAATAGGGGCCAGACCTACCCTCCCCGCTCAAACAACTGAAATGTTGATCAGAACATAGAAAACATAAATACATGTTTTTCAGACTTTGAAAATACATGAAGTACCAGGCAATGCAGAGCAGTGGTCCTTGAGAGAATGAGCCATAAATGAGGCAACCCCTCCAAAAAAAATTACCCCAGCTTAGGGCCTGAAGAGAGTCTCGGGGCAGAACTACAGGGAGGAGCTGGACAGATCCCAGAGTCTCTCCGGGTGAGCTGAAGAGCTCTGGAGGAAGAAGGCCGGAGCAGCAGGAACAGGTGGAATGGAAAGGTGAGGCCAGAGGCACTCTCAGGTCCCCTGCCGAGGGCTGACCAGCATGAACAGGTGGGGAGAAAATGCTGGGCTTGGGGAGAATGCTGGGCTTGGGGCGGAGCCCCTAGAAGGAGCCTGCAGAACAGTGACTGCAGCAGCAGAGGGCGGGGGAGACCTGCCGTCTCACCGGCTGCAGGGAGAAGCCTTGCAATAGCCCTGGTTTCGGGCTGAATACTCTGAAGTGAGGGTTTCCACGATAGGGACAAGCCAACTCCACTGTGAAGGCTGCACCAGAATTGCCTATTTCACACACCACCACACTGTTTTGATGCCTGTATCTTTATAATTATTGATATCGGGCAGTTTCAATCTTCTGATTTTGTTCTTTTTAAAAATTGTTTTCTCTATGTTTGGTACTTTGCATTTTTATACTTATTTTATAATCAGTTTGTTCATTTTACACACAAAAAAAAATACCTACTGGAGTTTTGATTGGAATTGCACTGAATTTATTACATATTGCTGTAACTTTCTTTGTTATATAATCTGACAATTTCTGTTATTTAACTACCGTTTTTAAACCATTTGCATTTAATGTGGTGAGTTTGTCTACCATACTGCAGTTTATTTTATATTTGTCCCATCTTTCCTCTGATTCCTTTTTCCTTTTTTCCCTGCCTTCTTTTGAATGTATTGTATATTTTTAAATGATGTCATGTTATGTTTTGGGGGGCTTATTTGCTATATCTCCTTTTTTAATTTTTACTGTAGAATTTATATTTTTAAACACTTTTTAGTCTAGAATTAAGAAATACTAGTCCACCTGACATGTGGTATAAAATACGAGCTACTTCCATTTCTCCTCTTTTGGCTTTTGTGTGGGTGCTGTCGTAAATTTTACTTGTTCAAATTTGATTTGTTGTAAACTCCACAGAATGTTTTTCAGCTTTGAGTTATTTATTACCTTTTTAAAACATTTTTACAGATATAATTTTGAAATGTTTATATTTACATATGTATTTATTATTATAGATGTTCTTCATGTCTTTGTGTAGATCCAGATTTTCATCTGGTAATATTTTCTTTTTGCCTGAAGGAGATTTTTAAGCATTTCTTATTGTGCTGGTTGAGTGTTTCTATTCCTAAAAAAGTTTTATCGCATCTTCATTTTTGAAAAATATTTTAATAATATTAGAGAATCCAGAAATAAACCAATAGATATATGGCCAATTTGTTATTGACAAAAATGCCAAAGCAATTTAATAAACAAATGATAAGCTTTCAACAACTATGATGTGACCCTCAGACATCCATCTGCATAACAATTAATATGAACCTGATCTGACACCATATAAAACATTTAGTTCAAAATGGATCACAGACCTAAATGTATGAGCTAATACTGTAACACGTCTTCAAGAAAACACAGGTGATAACGTTAGTACCATTGGGTTTTCAGGGAGCTTTCTTAAAGCAAAAAATAATAATAAAATACAAAAGAAAAAAGTGATCAATTGGACTTCTTAGAAACATAAAGCTATTTTACTTTAAATGACACTGATACAATAATTGAAAGGCTGACATACACTGGGGAATATATTTGCACAATATATACCTGACAAAGAACTTGTATCTAGAATATATGAATAACTGTTACAATCAATAATAAGACAGCCTAATTAAATAACAGAACTTTGAACAGACACTTTAGGAAACACTTCATAAAAGCTTTCTGAACATCATTACTTGTTAGGCAAATGCAAAGTAAAACCACAATAAGATACCGCTACACTAGAATGTCTAAAGTTAAAAACTCCAACCAAACTAAATTTTGGCAAGGATAAGTAGCAACTGGAATTCACCCACTGCTTTGAGAATATAAAGTGGTCTGACCACTTTTGAAAACAGTTTGGAAACCCTTCCCTGGGTGAATGAATGAACATCTGAGGTACCTCCATGCAACGAAACATTATTCAGTGACTAACAGAAATGAGCCCTGGAGCTGTGAAAAGACATGAAGGGATTGTAGCGCAACTCACTAAGAAAGGAAGCAGGTCTGAAAAGGCTCCACACTGCATGATTTCCATGATACCACATTTTAGAAAAGACCACGGTGTGAAGACAGTCAAATATCAGTGGTGCAAGAGTTCGGGGGGAGAGAAAGGTAAACAGGTGGAGCACATGGAAATTTTTTTTTTTTTTTTTTTGATGGAATCTTGCTCTGTCACCCAGGCTGGAGTGCAATGGCATGATCTCGGCTCACTGCAAACTCTGCCTCTCAGGTTCAAGCGATTTTCTGCCTCAGCCTCCCGAGGAGCTGGGATCACAGGTGCCCACCACCACGCCTGGCTAATTTTTGTATTTTTAATAGAGATGGGTTTTCACCATGTTAGCCAGGCTGGTCTCGAACTCCTGACCTCAGGTAATCCACTGGCCTCAGCCTTCCAAAGTGCTGGGATTATAGGCCTGAGCCACCACACCTGGCCCCACATGGGAATTTTAGGGAGTGAAATCACCCATACTACAATGGCAGACATGTGGTATGGCACATTTGTCAAAACCCACTGAGTGTGCAACACCAGGAGTGAACTTAATGTCAACCACAGACTTCAGTTAGTATCCGTATTGGTTCATCGCTTACAAATATAGGACAACAGTTCATAATGTTAATGATACAGAAAACTGGGAGGAAAGAGGGAGTACATGGCAACAATGTACTTTCTGCTTCACGTTGCTGTAAAGCTAAAACTTCCTTAAAAATAAATTGTATTAGAAGTTTGGCAATTTTATAAAGTATTCAGCATACACCGACCGTATAGCAGCCATTCCATTCTCAGGGGGTTACCTGGAGAAAGTGAAATGTGTTCACAGAAAGACTTAGACATTCGTGCCAAACCCAGCTTTATTGGTAATAACCCCAAACTAGAAAGACCAAAACTGGAAATGTCAACAGGTGAGTGAACATCATTTAGACATAATATCTGTATGGTGGAATTCAACCTTCCCACGAAAAGGAATGAACTATTAACAGTGTAGCAACATAGATACATCTCCAAATAATTGTACTGCTTGAAATAATCCACACACTAAGGGGCATACACTGCATGATTCCATTTGCATACAATTAAATTGTACACTTTAAATTGGTGAATTGTACAGCATGTGTATCTATCTCAATAAAGCAGTTACAAACAAACTTTCTACCCTTGCTTCAATTTCAGCCTTAACCGCATGACAGCAAAACTCACCATGTCTGCACCCACCCTGTGAGGACGCCCTGGGTACCTGCTCTTCCCACTGGCTGTCTTGGCCCCTTGCACACTGGCTCATTGTTTAAGATCCAGTGGAAATGTCACCTCCATGGTGAAGCCTCAAATAGAAATTATTTACTCGCCATCACCCAAATCAAAACATTCTCTTTATATCAGTGGTCCCCAACATTTTTGGCACCAGGGACTGGTATCATGGAAGATAGTTTTTCCACAGTCGGGGTTGAGGGTGGTTTCAGGATGATTCAAACCCATTACATTTATTGTGCACTTTCTTTCTATTATTATTACATTGTAATATGTAATGAAATAATTATACAACTCACCGTAACATAGAATCAGTGGGATCCCTGAGCTTGTTTTCCTCCAACTAGGTGGTCCCATCTGGGGGTGATGAGAGACAGTGACCGATCATCAGGCATTAGATTCTCATGAGGAGCTCACAGCCTCATATGCACAGCTCACAGCCTCACATGCACAGTTCACAACAGGGTTCATGCTCCTATGAGAATCTAATGCCGCTACTGATACGACAGGAGGTGGAGCTCACGCGGTAATGACAGTGATGGGGAGCAGCTGTAAATACAGATGAAGCTTTGCTTGCTCACCCACCACTCACCTCCTGCTGTGCTGTGCAGCTCCGTTTCTGATAGGCCTCGGGCAAGTACCATAGCCTGGGGTATGGGACCCCTGTTTTATCCTTTTAATTTTACTTATTAGCATACTATACTTACAATATTTGCAGGTTTCTTCGGTAGCACAACCTATCAGACACAGCATCAACTGAAGAACCCTGTACATTCTTCCTGAGTATTCTCTTTGTACACATGTAGGCAGTCATGAGGATTTAAGAAAGTCTCCCTTACGTGTCCAGATCCCCAGAATCTGCAGGTCAGTGAAGGGCAAATGCACCAGCCTGCCCTCCCCACAGCCTCACCCCAGACACTGCCTGCCACTGAGGAGCTGCGGGAGGGCCCTACCATGTGTGTAGGTCTTTTTGCTAGTATCTAGCAGAGTACCTTGCACATAAAGAGTAATAAAAAGGTGCAAAATTGAATGGAATTTTCATGATATGAATACTTTGCTTCTGTTTTTTAAACAAATATTCCAAAATATCAACAGTAATAACAAACACTGCAGAGACCATTCTAGTTCTTTCAGCAAATCACTTTTTCTTCATCCCAGACCTAAACAAATAATTATAACTTTTTATATTTAGGCATATTCTATTTTCATGTATCATTCTTAATACACTAATAAGGTCTATACAGGCAATTTTAAAATCTAGAACTGTTGTTTGTGGTGTTAGCCACCTCCAGGCTGTGGCTATCTGCAAATTGAATGAGCTGGTCTTGGTTCATTTCTAAATAATTCATCTATATTTTCACTAAGACAGGGCTAAGAATATAGCTCAAAGGAAGAAAATTAGAGCCACCTCCTAAAATGGCCAAAAATCATTAATGAATACATTCCAGGTGGCTTAGCCAGCGAGGAGCCTCTTCTGAACACAACCAGCCGAGGCTGTAAGAGCGAACGCAGGCCACGTGCAGCTGGAGGAGCCCACGTCTCCCGCCAACTCCTTCAGCTCGTCCTCCACCTCTCCAAACACAGATTTCATTAAGCAATAAAAAGGAAGGGAAATGAAACTTAATTCATTTATTATTGAAAGCAAAAGAGCAGAGTAATTGAATCAAAACAAGATGATTAATACATTTGCTTCACTTAAGACTTGTAAACTGCTGTTGTGCTCAGCTGTTTTTATTTAAGATGAATGTTGTCCCATAGTTGCTTTGAAGTTGAAGAAGTTGGGAAAATACAAATGAAAAGGCATTTTTAAAAAATAAAAGAACAAAGAATATATTAGCGTTCTATCTTCTTGAGCTTTTAGTGAATTACATTGCTCTAGGTTGATTTTCTTTTTTATAGGAATTAGAAAAACAGTGATTTCCTCTGTGATTTCCTCCCCTGGACCTGGCCTGCGCAGGCTTGGCACCTCTCTCTCTTCAGGTCCTGTTTCAAGCCTGAGCATGCGCAGCCAGCTGCCCTGGGGGAGGATTCCTGAGCAGTCAGGGCCGGGAACCTGGGGAGAAGGCCAGGAGTGCAGAAGGTGCTGGAGGGACCCACATGGAGCCAGGCAGAGCATCTGCGGGGCGGGGAACTGAACCAGGAAGCTTGAGCGTGGAGAGCTGGCGGCAGCAGAGATGGCACACAACTCCCTACACGACCATCCATGGCCCATCCTACGGCGGCCAACAGCTTCCGACCTCGAGGCCACAGCTCTGCGTTCTGTGACAGTGCAGAGGTTACCATTGTTAAAATCAAGGGGAAAAGGAGACAATGAGCCAGTGAAAATTATCAAAGAAATAAAGTTAGAAGATCTCCAAGAACCGCAGGGACCACACAGGCAGAGCAGCTACCCAGGAAAGAGAATTTTACATGGCATCCACGGAGCCTTTCATCCAGGAAGGGCAAGAGGGTCCTGAAAACTTCTGGAGAATAAGGGTGAGGTGTTAGAAGAGCATCAAATCTCTCCAAAGGATCACTGGACACTGAACAACACAGAGCAATCCTTCAGAATTATCAAGGAAAAATTATTTAAAACTTAGAATTTTATACCCAGACCAAGTATGAATATGGGATAAGGACATTCTGAAGACATGTAAAGACTAAATAAACTTAACTCCTATACAACTCTGAAGGAAACACAAATAGAGAAAACACTGTGGCTAAGAAACACCGGGTTTCTATACAAAAATTAACTCAAGATGGATTAACGGCCTAAATGTAAAATCCAGAACCATAAAAACTATAGAAGAAAATCCAGGCAATACCATTCAGGACATAGGCTTGGGCAAAGATTTCATGATGAAAACACCAAAGCAATTGCAACAAAAGCAAAAATTGACAAATAGGATCTAATTAAACTACAGAGCTTCAGCACAGCAAAAGTAACTATCATCAGAGTGAACAGAAAACCTACAGAATTGGAGAAAAATTTTGCAATCTATCCATCTGGCAAATGTCTAATATCCAGAGTCTACAAGGAACTTAAACAAGTGTACAATAAAAAAACAAACTACTCTATTAAAAACCCGGCAAAGGACCTGAACAGACACTTCTCAAAAGAAGATATTTACATGGCCAACAAACATGAAAAATAGCTCAACACCACTTATCGTTAGAGCCACACAAATCAAAACCACAGTGAGATACCATCTCATGCCAGTTAGAATGGTGGTTATCAAAAAGTCAAAAACAATAGATGTTGGCAAGGTTGCAGAGAAAAAGGAATGCTTGGTGACAGTGTAAATTAGTTCAACCATTGTGGAAGACAGTGTGGCAATTCCTCAGAGATCTAGAAGCACAAATACCATTTGACCCAGCAACCCCATTACTGGGTATATATCCAAAGGAATATGAATTGTTCTATTATGAAGACACATGCACATGTATGTTCATTGCAGCACTATTCACAATAGCAAACACATGGAATCAGCCCAAATGCCCATCAGTGATAGACTAGATAAAGAAAATGTGGTACATATATACCACGAAATCCTATTCAGCCTTAAAAATGAACGAGATTATGTCCTTTGCAGGGACATGGATGGAGCTGGAAGCCATTATCCTCAGCAAACTAACGCAGGAACAGAAAACCAAACACCACATGTTCTCACTTATAAGTGGGAGCTGAATGATGAGAACACATGGACACATCAGGGAGAACAACACATACTGGGGCCTGTTGGGGAGGGTGGGAGAAGACAGAGCATCAGGAAGAATGGCTAAGGGATGCTGGGCTTAATACCTAGGTGATGGGTTGACAGGTGCAGTAAGTCACCATGGCACATGTTTACCTGTATAATATCCTGCACATGTATCCTGGAACTTAAAATAAAAGTTGAAGAAAAGAAACAAACAAACAAGGCTGGGCGTGGTGGCTCACTCCTGTAATCCCAGCACTTTAGGAGGCTGAGGCAGGTGGATCATGAGGTCAAGAGATTGAGACCATCCTGGCTAACACAGTGAAACCCCCTCTCTACTAAAAATACAAAAATTAGCTGGGCATGGTGGCAGGTGCCTGTAAGTCCCAGTTACTCAGGAGGCTGAGGCAGGAGAATGGCATGAACCCGGGAGGTGGAGCTTGCAGTGAGCCGAGATCACGCCACTGCACTCCAGCCTGGGTGACAGAGCGAAACTCCATCTCAAATAAAAAGAAACAAACAAAAAGAAACACCAGGCACAGAGAGGCAAAGGGAACATTTAACAAGAAGATGTGAGGAAGGTACAGAAGAGAACAACAGTCACGCATTGCCTGCAGCCCCAGATGCAGTGGAGATCTTCTGGAAGAATAAAAGAGCTTTAGTGGCAATGACATATGACCGTCAGTTTGACCATATCGAGAAAATACAGGATCCTGTCAGAAATGTTAGGGGTGAATTATTGATAAAGACACAGAAGAGTAAGCTAATGAAAAGACAATTACTAATTCCAAGACAAAAAGAAACTGGCACAGAAGAGTATCTGTACTAGGAAGGTCAGCAGTGAACAGCCATGCAACCATGTGACAGTGTTTCTATTAATTATGATTTAACAAAAGTATCCTAATGTGCATTTGGAGAAATGAAGAGAGAGGACATGTGCTTGTGTGTTTATAGGGGGGGTTAAGAGAGCTAAATTTTCTTCCTTGGTCGGATGCCATGGATAATGTCTGAAATGGGAACAGAAGACAGTACGAGGATATGATTTTCATATTAGAAACCAAACATCAGATGAAACAGCTTCTGGGTTTGAAAATGGGTTCCTGTGGATCACAGATTGGCACGCTTTTTCTGTGAAGAAGCAGATAGCAAACATTTGTGGATTTTACACATTCAGTGGAAAATAATTAATTCTAGTGTTAGAGCATGAAAACAGACTTAGATAATACAAAAGAAATGCTCAGGGCTGCAGTCCCCAAAAAACGATGATTTACAGAAATATCTGCTGATTTGTATTTGGCCCTCGGAGGGCATTTGCTGTCCCCGCCTCTTGATAGGAGGTGAAACCTGGGAGTAGGGCCATGTCTGCTGCTGCTTCACTGGTCTTGAGAATCGTCTGACTTTTAATAATATTTTATACATTCCTTGGGATATAAATCTAAATTTAATTTTTTTAAATATGACATTTGGCTGGGCACAGTGGTTCACACTTGCAATCCCACATTTTGAGAGGCCAAGGAGGGAGGATCTCTTGAGTCCAGGAGTTTGCCCAGCCTGGGCAATACAGTGAGACCCCATCTCTACAAAAACTTAAAAATCGGGGAGGTTGAGGCTGCAGTGAGCTATGGCCACGCCCCACTCCATTCTGGTCTAGGCAAAAGAGCAAGACCCTGTCTCAAAAAAAAAGGGTATTTGTCTTTTCCCGGACTAAAGTAAGGAAACATATTTTGGATTAAGAGAGCACACTGTGTTTCAGGAAAATACGATACAATCTGCAGTGGGTACACATGCCTTACGGTCAAGAAGAAGAAAAAAAAAGGTTTTACAATTTTTAATGGAAATACTGTAAAAAGAAATATTCAGGTCTTCAGAGCCTATATACCTTCTTTAATTACATACTATTCTGCATATGGTAGATACTGTTGGAGCAAATAGCTTAGCGGAAGACAGAATAACTGTCAGAAAGAAAAGCTCTGCCCCTCCTGCCTCTCTGTCTGGGAACAACTGTTCCAGTCCATTGACAGCGTCAGGACCTTCTAGAGGTTGAGACCAAGCTGAGCCTAAACACAGCACAGAAGAGGGGCTTTCTTATAAAGCCTGTCTCCTCAGAGTCCCCTTCTCCCACCCAGACCTGGTTTCAAGCCCAGATGTTTGAGTCTCGGGTTTTGACCTGTTCTTCTGTGTTCACTTCACAACAGCAGTTCTGCCCTGTGCCCAACACTGGACGACTAACACACGATCTTGGATTCATGAGTCCACCGGGACTCAGCCTCCACTGTGGAGGGCTTCCTCCCACCACCCCTGGAATTGCTCCACCTGGACCCCAGGCCCCAGACAGGAGTGTGGTGGTTCGACCAGGCAGCCTGCTGGACCAGGCACCGCTCAGGGTTTGGGCGGGAGCAGCTCCCTGACACACTGATGCTTGTGCACTTCGGGCTTGGCATTGTGTGTGGACTCCTGTCCCAGCCTAGTTGCACCGGCTGCTCCTGCTTCAGAAATGATTTTTGGGGAGCTTAGTGCCTAAGCAGGCCTCCTGCCTCCCCCAGGCTTGTCAGCAGGATGCCCAGGCATAGCTGGACACTGCCCCTGCTCTTGTTCCGTAGCCCTGAGCCAGAGGCCTGTCAGCAACTGGTATCTCCTGGGAGGGGGACTCCGACAGTAGCGATGAGTGTCTGGTCTGTGGGACAAACAACTCACATCAAAGCATACTGTCGAACAAACAATTGCTAGTTTTCTTTCATTTCCACGTTACTGATGTGATTATAGATTAATATTACTATTGTCATTTAAAAAGAGTATAAATCCACCAAAGACAAGGGCCAGGGACAAAACAGTCTTCTCTATGTTTCCCGGACTTTACTATGAATTGGTTTGGACCTCTGCCTTTCTGCTTTGGCCTCAATGAGTTTTCTTACATCACAAGTCAGTTATTATAGGTTAAAGGCAAAAGCATTTTACAAATGTTAAAACCATTCCGGGTGCACCAGAAATAAGGCTTATCCTCAACTCCATCTTTTAGCAAAGCCTCCATTTTTCTTCTCAGAAGTATTTTGCATTCTGCATGAATTCTGACGGCAGTGGATTTTGTAAACTTTAATTACATTGGAAGTGCAGGTGGAACATCCCATCTCGGTGGGCATCGTATGGGACCTGGCGTAGGATTTGGGGCAGAAGGCCCGGCCCGCGGGCTTGCTCCGACAGCCTCAGAGTCTCCAGCACAAGTGAGACAGCGAGCTTGAAAGTGGCATTTTTTGACAGAGTTCCACCCTATGAATAGAGTCAACCAAGTGGTGAGTGAAAAATTCATTTTCTGACAGGGGTGTCAGCACAATCATCAGACGCCAACAACAACAAATCCATCGCGGGGTGAAAACCTGACAGGGTGGAAAACAAGGGCCTTGGAGGCTGATCTTTCCCTCTCAGCTGTCCAGAAACATCATTTCACAGCTATTATTGCCCCTGCTGGTTCGACGGACTGTGGACCTCAGAGTCTCTTCTTGTTATTGAACTCACACAAGAAACCAAACAAATGTAAGAGCAGTTGGGGCTTATCCGTGATCCGCAGAAATGATTTCTGCCTTCCCTGCAGAACGGACGGCGGTCGCTGGACAGGGCCCCAGAGCGCCTGGGTGCGGTCAGCTCCGCCGACTCTCCCCTGGGACACCTGCCCAGCTGCGGCCGACCCCGGGGCGCACACCCTTCCGGATGAAGACGGCACCCCTGCTGCGCACGGTGGCTGTGCTGTGCTTTCCAGAGACACCAAAGATCCAGCAAGCCCCAGTGTGTGTCGAGTATCACGGGAATGGAGATGCTTTAAGGCTCCGGCTTGGGCGGCCTGTTGTTCACGTGCTAAGTGCACTCCGTGGGCCCCGGTGCCGAGGGTCCCATTTTGCACACAGCATGGAGTGGGTGAGCTCCTCAACTGTAAAATGAAGCCGTCAGAGCACAGCGTGAAAATGTATTAGAGACAGTTACACGAGGGGCCCCAGCACGGCGCTCACACTTTCAATTGGTAAAATAATGTCTGTACAAATTGTTTTTGGTACATTAAGTACCTTTCACAGCCAAAATTAAAAAAAGAAGAAGAAGAAGAAAAAAAAAGAAGGAAAAAAACAAAACGACACAGAGACACAGATCGGTACACACGAAACACAACCAGTTTCTTCTCTGGCAAAGTAATTTCATGCAGAAATTTTTTATTGAGATTGTTTCTCCAGTTGACAGATCTAGTGTACAATGATAAATGACAATGTGCCAGGCAGCTTGTCAGCCTGTGCTGGGGGAAATCTCACCGAAACTCCTCAGTAATAACGGTAAGTACGCGTTCCTTCCAACAGAGGTATTTTAAGCTCGTAAACACAGGGGCCGAGCAAAGTGGTATTAAATAGCAGTGAGATGAAGCTGAGCAGAGATTTGGAAATGTGTAGGAGTCTAACAGCTCTCTACTGACTATGACACCCTGACAAGGAAACAAGGGTTATGAAAAATGATCTGACCGTGTCGCTAAATTATGTATTTCAAAGGTTTCAGCAGCCCGGTGTCTGAGCTCCTTCAGTGAATGTGATGGGAAAGCTATGAATATTATCACAAACCCTCAATGCATCGGTGTCCAGAGGAGACCTGCTCAACACCATTGATGGGCAATGACACTTTGCAAAGTTGCCCGGTTCAAAGGGAAGATTAATTACAGTCTGAGACCTTAAACCACATGCAAATAAGTGGCACTTAACGCCAAATCCTGAGGATAGGAGGCTGGTCTCGAGCAAATGTTCTGCAGCCTGGCTCCCGATGGCAGGTCTCAGTCATCCTGGGTTTCACTGCTGGGCCTTCCCTGTCTGGGTGATAATAGGCCAGCATGTCAGAGAGAGCTGGTTTCTCTGGGAAGTGTGACAGGCATGCCAGCCAGGTGTCCCCTGTGAAAGCTGCACCCCAACAGACCTGTCTTACCAGCTACATGCATGGGGCAGTATCTCCCTGAGAAATATCCCTGCTATGATGGTAGATCAAAGTGTGACTTTCCCAAAACTACAAAGTGAAACAATAGGTCACTATCTGCTCTGTGATGGGCGATTGGTTTAAAAGCAGGATGAAGGGAATCACAGCTCTCTGCAGCCACGTTGGAAGCACTGCGTTTTACTGAGCAGAAATCAATGCAAATCAATGTCAAATCCTGTTGTATGACAAGAACCTTGGATTCTGGTCTTTTCTCTGATCCCAGTGAAAGAACAAGACCCTCCATCTCTGGGGCCTCAGTTTCCTTATCTGTAAAATGAGAGGGTGGATCCCTGAGGCCAGAGCCACCTTTAGAGTTGGGGAGAGAATTGGTTTCCTTCACAGGCCAATTGTTTTCAAAGTTCAGCACACGTATCCAGAGGTGTGTGTGCTTTCTATTCTAGAACTCACTGGAGATATTTACTTTTATGCTCATGTGTAAAATGGAAGCATGGTCCTGAAGTTGGCAGGCTCCTCAGAGGTTGAGTTTAGACAGAGTACAGAGTTCCAGTCTACCCCACCTGGTCCTCAGGGCAGTGGCTCCAAGGAGAAGAGGGCTGTGTGTCAGCAGCTCAGCACCTCACAGGTGCTGGTGGGAGTGGCCCTGCTGAGAACTTGGCCATCTGGCTGGCCGCACGGACCTGAGAGGCTTTGCTCTGGACACACTGCAGCAGTCAGTACTGGGAAACCATTGTCCAGCGCAGGTGCAATGTCTCACGTGAACCTCTACACAGAATCACTCTTCCCTTCACAGAAGGTGTGACCAGGAGGCGTGGATGGTGGATAAAGCCAGGATAGTTAGTAGAGAAGGCTGCAGCTGGCCAGGACCCCAGAGGCCTGGCATTCCAGGTGGGTAGGCTTATTCCTCATCAAAGTCAGTGTGACCACATCTTTTCATGAGCAGAGAAAAATGTGCTCATGGAGTCAATTGTAGTCTTACATGTCAAAAGGGTGCAAACATGTTAGGCACCAAACACTGGCCTACAAAAATTTAGCAATCTAATCTATGCCCAGAAATAACTAAAATAAGTAAAATACAATTCATTACTACCTTTCCCAGCTAAGTTGTGGATCCTTAATATATGTTTTTATAAAGTCTATATTGAACACCAATCAAAATCTTAATATGAAATATTTGAATCTGTAAAAAATGCCCTGATTGACAAATAATAAAAAATTAACTATTTAGAAAGAGTATAAGATAAAATATAAGATTAACAGGAAGATGTGAGTACATGGTGTTAAGAGTCAGGAAAAATGGCTACCTTTCCACCAACTTACTTCCCTGACTGTTTTCACGCTTATTATGTTAACATTTAAATTTGAATATTTCACTTGTTCTCGACATCATTTTTAGCAGATAAACGCTGGAGAAAAAAACACCATTTAAACCATTGTTTACTCTTTGCTACCAAGGACCTCTGAAATTACCCACTTTGAAGAGTTTTTTCCACAGAAACTGACACTTTCTTGTTACTAGTTTTAATGATAATTACTCATTTTCTGATCTGGCCTTGGAAGGAATCTGAGAACAGTACATAAAGGGTTTGATGTGAACCAAAGTTCTTCTAAGAAAAGAGATATTATTTTCTAAGGCTTCATGGCAAAGAGTTCATCAGTCTTTCTTGCTGATAATGCTGTTGTTCTTGCAGTAATACCTCCAAGACTGAAACTTTCGCTTAATTCTTAATATGTTACTTAAAAATGAACGAACATGATGGCAGTCATTCTGAGTTAATCTTAATGGGAAACTGGAAGTTTCTTGTACATTTTGCTTGTGTACTACAGCTTCAAAATATATTTCTCCCAAATAAGTTAACTTTAGCAACCACTGGAAACTTTATCTACTAATGTTAAGAAAAAACAGGGAGCATTATATTAACACATCAAAATCAATAGATTGACAAGTAGTATCTTTAAATCCAAATAATACTCCATTAAATCTATGCCTGCATCAATAATTTATTCTGTACAAGTGAATACAATTTATTCTTAGAAACCGTATACACCAGCTGGCTAGAACAGTGGCTTTCTTTGCCTCCGAGAAGTCTTCTTTTCCATTCATATTCCAGTGTTGACGAGGACACTTTCCTTTGGTGCAGAGTCTCAGATGTGTGTTTGAAAGAGATAGAATATAAAAAGAATTAAAAAAAAAAAAGAGGAAAAAAGAATCAGACCTGGCCATGTCGTTTCTGATGAGAACTACTCCTTTAATATTAGACCTCAAGTTTTACAATTACTGAAAGTTTCATGCTCTACTCTAATAAGAGCATGGATACCTCATGTTTGAGAAGAGAAAGAAAATAGCCCACTCAGAGTGGCATGACCTGGCATGTTTAATGTAGCTGTTTGAGGGCATAGTGATACGTACCTGTAGTGGGCACCAGTTTGTCTGTGAATGTCTGGGTAAACACAAATCTACTTTAAAGAGAAAAATTTTAAATATATTAATAAATTACAGAAATGTTAGCACAAATCAATGTACCTAATGCAAAAAAATGTGTAAAACATGTTGATGTTTAAAAGAATCTACATTTCTAAATTTTAAATGTCCTATAAGATGCATTATAATTTCTGTCAATTTTCAGAATTTAAAAATATCATGTTTCGTCAAAACATAATAGTCATTTTTCAGATGGCTTGAGATTTAAATAAGTATAATTATTTCAATTATTGTATTTCTATTTTTAAAAGCAAAACAGAAATGGCATCTACCTATATTTTGAAAACCTACAAAATTATCCTCTTGTATGTTTTAAACTTATTAATGCATTCTCTAGTTTCAGGAAACAGTGTGTTTCTATGCATATGTATGAGTATACACACACACAGATAGATAGATAGATAGATAGATAGATAGATAGATAGATAGATAGATAATGTAAATTGAGCCAAAGCTGAGGACCTACTTTACACTGTGAGAACCTTTGCGTGTCATAGTTACCTTGAAGCCTCAGCCCTGTCAACATGATACCAAACATCTGGTCAGGATTCCAATGAACCAGCAAATCAGCCAGCCATCCAGATGTTTTCAATTCCTTGACAGTCAACATACAGCTGTGATATCTCACAGAAACACGTTTATCTCCTCCTTGCCAAGCCCCATTAATAGCCCAATTCTTTGATCTACAAATTTGAGGCTGATGATACTTATTCATACAAATCCCAGGCTCCTGCATATGCTGGAGCTGGAGTGAGGCAGGGGAGCTTCCTCCCCCGGGCCCGGCCCTGCCTCCCTGTGCTGCTGCTTTGGGGACAGAAGAACTGGGAAGGCCCTTCAGGGCACCGTGGCTTCGGGGCTGTGAGCTGCTGCCCAGCACAGAGCAGCTGGGACCGTCACTCTGAGGGGGCCGGAGAGGCCCCTCTCCTATTGCAGATGGGAGGTTTGGGCCAAAGTCAAGGAGGCTTCAAGTCCCCATGTGGGAGGCTCCGGAAAGCTGGTGGGGTGGGACAATGCTCCTCAAAGAGCGGACTCAGGTTAACATTTTCAAATTGTCTAGTTTTTCCATTTAAAACTCAAATCTACCCACGGAGCCCTTTTGTCTCATGCATGAGAGTGTGGCAGCCTGGAGATGTGGCTGGAAGCCCTGGTCTCTGCCACCAAGGCCAGCTGTTCCCGCCCTCCCTTGGATCCTGGAGCAAAGCCGGGCACTGCTCACCACACCCAATGGTGGGGCGTAGGAGGAAGTGGTGAGATGGGACATTGGGAGGTAAAATGCATAACATCAGGTGACCCTCGAGAGGAAAGCAAGTGAACTTGTTTCATGTAAATACACAGACTGACCTTCCACTGGAGCTGTCAGAGCCAGGAGAGGAGGTCAGCCCAGGCACCTGCCACGGCCGCCCCAGCCGTTGTCATCCACATTCACGCTGGCAAACTTCCATTCCTTTTCCAGAGACCATGGAGCAGAGGAGGCACAGCACTGTGCTGGAGTCACTCACCCGCAATTCAAACAGGCCAGGGCCAGCTTTGTTTCATGAGTGAGTTACTTACCCTGCTGAGGCCTCAGTGTCCCATCCTTGAAGTGGGGCTAACAGAGTTCCTACAGCAGGAGAGCATTCTGTGATTCCGCGTGATGATTTCAGGGAGGCAGGGAGCACTCACTGAGCACGGGTTACGACTGTTACTAAGCTGCATTATTTGAAAGGCACGAAGTTAGACCCTGGCACGTCTGAGGTCTACATTTCCCAGTAACACACGGTACAGACCGCGTGCCTTCCTCCATCTGCTTACCGAGTCGGCGCCGCCACTTCCCACCCGTGGCAGCACATTGCAAGGTTTGTCCGTATAAAAGAAAGTGCTGACAGATCGTGACGTGGAGGCCTCGGACCTGTACACTCTCCCGTGACTCTGCCACAGGTCAGGCTTTGCTGCGATCACTAAAACCTGGTTCAAAATGAGCCACTTTAGTTCTCTGCACGGTGGCCTCCTAGGCATCCAGGCAGAGGGACCCCCTCTGGCTTCCCTCCCCGACGGTGCTCTGGCCGCTGTCCAGGAAGGCTCTGTGCTGCGGTAATTCGGAGCCTCCACGTCCACCTTATACTCATCCAGGGCCTTGAAGAACTGCGTGAGCTCTGCCCAGGGTGGTGGAGCAGCTTGAATGCAGCGTGTGCTTCACCTTTGCTGAATTAAGTACACACATGCAGGAGGAAAGCACAATGCCCTTTAAAGAGAGAAATCAACCACAGTTGCTAGAACGACCCCTAGAACTGTGACCTGGGCAGAAGGACCATCTGGGACCTGCAAAGAAGCCAGAGCGAAGTGTGCCGGGGTTTCCGGGGTCTGTTGTGGATCCAGCACGGGGCTCCACTTCCCCTGACGTGGCACAGACACGCAAGTGCGTCAGCTCGGACATGTATTTGTTGTGCACTCAAACTAGGCTAGATCCCATAGTCAGTAGGTAGGTGTTGAATTTTCACTCAGCAGCAAGGATTCCTCATGCCAAACTTCGGTTGTTTTTGTCACACTCACCTAGGAAGGTGTGTCATGCAGCTTCCATTGTGTTTGCCTGAAATAGTTCCTGTTCCCCAGGTGAGGCGTGAACGTTAAAAAACTACATTTGGGACATGCCAGACAGTGATTCCCGTTGAGGTTTGCACAAGTGTTGGATGTCCCAGACACTGATTGCCTTTGAGGTTTGTACAAGTGTTCAATTATCTCCACGGACTCAGTTTAACTGTCTATAAAATGGAGTTGATCTCATCCAACTCACAAAACGGTGGTGTAGATTCATTTAGCTTATTTATTTATTTTTGAAAAGCACATGGCAGGTGAATAACACTACTGGAGCACTAAGCTTGAAGAGCCGAAGGCAAGTTTTTGGCCTAGGGTTTGCGCCCTGGCTCTGAATTCCTAAGCTCCTGTGCAATGAAGCCCTTCACCTTACTTTAATGGAGTTGAGGTATGTGTGTTTTCTTGTTTGAGTTAATTGAACTCTCGTTGATAGTGAGATCCTGCTCTTACGCCAGACCCGTAGGCAGGCATGAGGATAGCGGAGCAGGTGGTGCAGGCCCAGCGGACGGAGGCAGACCTTTCTGGGAGGCAGCAGGGGCTGCACTTGGTACACCCCGTGTCAGAGCATCCAGCTCGGCTAATCCTCTCCCCTCCCGCTCCCTCTCCTGAGTTCATAATACTTCATCTGGTGTCTTCCTCGTGCTTTTCTGAGTTCTGCAGACATCTTTAAGAAACTCAATGCATGCCAATCAGTGAGCACACATTTCCTTTCCAGAAACAGATCCAACACCAACAGCAACCCAAAACAGCATATTTTGAAATAAAAGCAAAACTGAAAAGTATAATTTGCAATGTTAATAGTTACTACAAATAATTTTCTCCAAAAAAGATTCCATTGTTTTCCTCTTGTGTAAATGCAGAATAGAAACTAAAATTAATTTTAAAGTACTTTAAATGCAGTTTTCAGTTAGTGATCTTTGTAAAAAAAAGTATTTTAAGTGCTTGAGGCACTAAAAAACCAATTATTGTGTTACTGACACCACATGTATCTATATATGTCTGCCTGTAGCTCCATCTTGCCAGCTGATAATGGCCGACATCTCATCTCCATGCTCTAATGAGAAGATCAGCCCAGAAAGTATCATTCCAGGAGCACTGAAAAAAAAAAATTAAAAGAGATTTTAAATGGTCTTTAGTTAGAACAGCATTGTTTTCCTCGTACATTCCTTTATGTTTTGTTTCCTATTTTTAAAAAATAATAATTGGTGACCAAAATTCTAAAACTCAGGCATCATTAAGGGTGTGAACAATATAAAGACAAAATTAAATTATTACACTACTAACAAGTACTATAATTATAGTAACTACATTTTTTAAATTTTCGCTTTACCATTTTCTGTTCTCATGGAAATTATGCATGGGATACAAGTTAATGTCTTCCCTATTCAAAATAAATACAATGAAAGGATATCATAGCTCTCAACAGAATGTAAAATTACTAACTTTAGATCTCAAAAGTAAGAGTTTCCAAAGGAGGCCTGAGCTTCTGTACTTGCAGAAGGGCCTAAGAACAGTTTTGTGATGTGCCAAATAGCACGGCAGGATTGGTCGAGCGTAAGGTTAATGGATACGTCACTATCTACTGGGCAGGCCTCCAAAATATTAATTCTTTTCTAATGAAGTTTGTAAAAGAATCTCTGCAATCTTGTTCCTTATTTCCAATTTCTCTGCTGCCTCTCCGGTGACTATCATCACAGCTTTTAAATGCACCCCCATCTGGAGGACGCTCTGTGTCTCCCTCACAGTTTCCTGCCTGGCATCCAACTTCAAACAGGCAGGTTCCCTGGAGACCAAGCCCATCGCCGTCAAATCCATGTCTGGGCTCTGGGTCGGGGTCAGCAGGAGCCCCACGGGCAGGATCTCCACCATGGCACTGGGATGCTGAAATAGCAGCATTTGACACATTTAAAACTTGCTGTTTGTGCAATCACTAAAAACTGCACCATTAGCTGGATTTTCAGATTGCATGAGTGCAGAGCATTAAGTGTTATTACAGTATTAATTATTAGAAATGGCCTGTACTGCCCAAATTGGGGTAGTCAACGACCTGCGAGTTCCCAATACCACGGATAATTTAACCGGAGATCTGCCACGCTGGGTAAGGTGTCTTCATAGGCCGCTCACATTATTTCACATTAAGTACCAATCGGGGATCTCAAAAGAAAATGAATAAATCAGACCCTAATATTTTCCTATGGCAACGTTGCCACAGGAACTTTTAGGGAAAAAGAAAAAGGTGAGATAAGGCAGGAACTGATGTTGATGTTTCCATGATAACTTCATGCTGGATACAGAAAGTTGACTAATTATGATCAGCATTTTCACAGTGAGGCACCTCTCACCATCGGAGTGATTTCACACAATTTCTGTGTCTAATAATCTGTGTTAAGTTGATAAAAAAGAAAGTGAAATGAACATCAGTATTAAAGGCCAATCCAGTCAAAATTGGATGAATATTTTTGAAAGCACCTTTGACTAAATACACCCAGTCACTTCCAAATTGTTACAGAAACCGGGTCTGAAAATCCCATCAATCGCTTCTTTGTGGTAAAGTGGGTTCTTGCAGTTGCAGGGAATGACATCCAGGTCCACGAGGAAGCTGAGAACTCCTACCCCTGGGTACAGCCCAGGCCCGGCCTTGGTGGACGAGGGCAATGTGGCCCGCTCAGCTTCTGGTGCCCAGCTCGGAGGCCTCTTGCCTCCTCCCCGGTGGGTTTCCATGGCAACCACCCAGCCACCTAGACACGTTCAGCTGGTGCTCCCACTGCAACCAGAGCTGGTGTCTGGGCATTTGTGCATCTTCCTAATTAAAAAGGAAAATCAAGAAAAAAATCTGTTTTAACAATAAGGGGGAATTTTTTTTGTCAGATATATAGTATCCATGTATATACATAATTTCATAGTTTAATGCAATAATTTAGCTGTGATGTAGATGTGTTAATGTGCAACCTACTTAACATTTTGTGACCCGAGTTTCCATATTTGTGGAAAAAATATCTCCAACATTCCTTCCACGGAGGGAGGCTGGCATAAGGCAAGATCCAGGACAAGGCTTCTAAACCCGGCTCCAGTGCTTTCAGCAGCCTGCCAGCTGTGCTCCTGGCTCCACTGCCATTCTTACCTGTAAAATGCTCTAAGCATTAAATAAGAGCATGGGGACAGAGCTCCTAATTGCATGGCCCTGATCGATGTAAATGCAGGGTCTTCCTTCCTCATGTGCCTTCTCTTCCCAAATGTGAAATTCAAGCCTACAGTGACCCACAGAGCAGTTGAATAGCCACAGAAGTCATTCACAACAGCTTTAATTTAACGAAGTCTTTTATGGTAAGTAACTTTCTGTCCCGAAGAATGCCACACCTGTCTAAATGGGCCATGTCTTATTTATAAGTTAAAGCAGAAAAGGATCGGAAGCAGGCAACAGTGTCGACTGGGTACAGAGGATGTGGGTTCAAATCCAAGCTCTGGGCCATGGGGTTTTGTAAAACAAAATGAGTCAAAATTAGCTCAAAGCTTTCACAACAGGGCCTGAGAGTTAAGGGTTAGCTGTCACAAATAATAGGTTCTGACAGTTCTATCTGATGATATAAATGGTATGGAAAAGTAGAAGCTTAAAGTGGGTAAACGATAAGCTCTGTTAATATTGTATCTCCCTAGAGTCTCACCATAGGAAAGGAATCACTGTTATTTCCCTTGCCCCAGTCAGGAATGTTCAGGTCACAGAACTTAAACTTCTCCAAGGTCACATACTGAAGAGCACTTGAACTTGGGCCTGTGGAGTCAGAGCCAGCCTTCCTTCCATTAATTCATGGAGGGCTTGTTTGAGGTCTCCAAAAAAAAAAAAAAAAAAGCAAAAAGTGGAAACAATTGTAGATTTTACGAGGAAAATGTGTTAAGGACAAAATAGCAAAAGAAGTAAATCCATGGCAACGAAAGCCTCCAGGCTGATGTTGGTTCCCTGGAGCGTGGTTGCAGTGAAATCCAGGTTCATCAGCCCCAGTGGCTACATTGCAGGCAGACACCTATCAGCTTCCTACATCTAGAAATTCATAGCCCTTTCTAAGAGCATTCAGATACGGTTTACAAAATCTCTGTCTGGAGTATAGGCAGTATCATGCCAAGCACAGCAAGCCCCTCAAACTGCACAAACATCTTTATCCCTCCTCGCTCCTGTCTTGCCCTGATTTCAAATCTGCATCCTGCCTCGGGATCCTGGGGAGCCAATAGAAGATGCCGGGTGGAGTCCCGGGTGCTGGTGGTTGAGCGGCAGGGGGAGGCCAGGGCTGTGGGTAGTAACTGTCATGGTCTCTGTCGTGGCCAAACTCAGAGGGGGCAGCGTCAAAGGAAGTGGGTTCCCCCTCCCCCCTCCCCATCCTTCCTGCTCCCTCCCTGCTCTGCAGCACCCAGCATGTGGGGTTACATGGAGAGGAAAAGATGAGATGGAGAGGAGGAAGAAAGGCTGCAGGAACACAAAGGAGATGTGTTGTGGGCTCAACAGACAATGGCTCTGAGAAGAGCAGGGGAGAGCTGCACCTGTGGGTGCTCAGGGCCCCCAAAGCCTGTTAGACCCAGGCAGCCACAGACCCTTGCTCCAGGGATCGATGGCACGTTGCTTGGCTGAAGAGCTCTAATAGCTGAAAAGAGCCGAGGCAGCCTAACCAGGAGGTTCAGTCTTACTGCATCCATTGGCCTCTTCTTAAGTTTGGTTGCTCAGATGATGTTGTTGGAATTTTAATAATACAAGGTGTGTGATGGGTTCAGATACTTTGGTCTGATCCAATTCGATCACCCTTAGATGGACAGAATTAAACACATTTTCTATAATTTTTTAATTGTTTTTATCAAGGGAAGACATGCTATCTTAATACCTTCACCACAATTTTTGCACTATCATCCCTTTCTATCAAACCAAAACTTTTTAGAAATGTAGTCTTCACGTTTTTTCAGTTGCACAATTCCAGACAACAGAACAAAATCCAACATGCTGCTCGGAAGGTAGCTGGGCAGAAAACCACCTCCCGCTGCAGGAAGGCAGGAGTGGCAGGAAGGCAGGAGCGGCAAAGGGTGGGTTTTCTTTCCTCAGTCTATTCAGCGCCATGAGGTGGGAACGCCACAGCCCACACAGGCAATTTAAAAGCAAACACTGTCAGGCACTGTCAGTTTCTTTCTGTTATTTCAAAAGATGGAGAAGAAATTAAACATAAAAACTTGTTAACACAAAGTTCAGATTACAAATTTAAGCACAAAATGTCAGTAAGTGCAAATGCCAATGATCTCACTGTAACATTAACTTAAACACATTTCACATCCTAGGCACGTTGACTGTAGGTCTGAAAGGTCTAATTAGAAACTTAAGGTATTACGGGCGATAGGGATGAATTCTTTTATTCTGATTGCATGCATTTCTTACAGCTTTACACCTTTAAGTAGTAAGCACGTTGAAAGCAGGGATTTTCCTTCCGTTCATCCTGCATAATGTCAACCAAAACTTGTTGATGCAACAAAAATGAAGAACTCTAGGAAAATATTCCCTTTACATCCCATTCCTGGGCAGATTGAGGAGCCAGAAGCAGTACAGTCTTGTATTCTATCAGGGATCAGGTGCTGTTTGACTCACAGCGCGTTCACCCATCTCACTCTGACAGCTAACGGCTCCACAATGTCTCTGCCTCTGCAGGCACTGACTAGACTCTCCTGTATTATATTTAAAAATATTTTCCAAAACTATTTTAGCTTCAGTTTGAGCTCCTCTTTTTTAAAAGTTTTTTCTTATTTTGATTTTTTTGGGAGAAGAAAATTTAAAACACCAGTAATGATATTAGAAAAAATATATATATAATTAGAAAAAATAGGTCTGTAAGTAACATACCCTAGAAAATCACCCATTTTTCTGTCCTCATTTCTTCCTTCCTTTCCTCATTAATATAAAGCGTAACTTTGCACAGTTGACAAATAATAGTACAAACATATACACGTTATATTTATTTCAATAGCTGCACACACATCCATGTTTGATCTGTCATTGTCTAACTGTTGCAATACCCTTGGACATTTTGAAAGTATTTTAAAAAATGACACAGTGGACAAGCACTGCACTAGCACTTTGGGACTGATTTTTCTTTATGTCTTTTTTGTTTTTTTTTTTATTTAATATAACCCTTGAAAGCCCTCATAAGCTTGCAGAGTTTTCTTAGAATTATGTAGATAAATCAGAAGAGAACCACATTTCTATCATGGTTACAATTTATTAAAAGTTATCTATTTGACCAAAAGTTCTAAAACTTCATAAAAAGCACATGTAGAACTGTCATCATCTTTTCAAATAGACCTAGAATTTCTCCAATTTTTATGATTCATAATAACTAAGCTACTAAAAAAATTCTGAAATATTTCTAGGTTAACATTTTTTAAGAACCCTAAAATATATACTTATTACAAATATGATTAAGAATTAATAAATTTAAAACCCTTAAAAATAGTAATTGTACTATTTCTAGGTGATTCTCTAGGGTATGGTACTTACAGACATATTTTTTCTAATTCTTTTTTTTTCTAATATCATTACCGGTGTTTTACATTTATTCTGCCAAAATTACATAAACAGATAATTAGATAAAGTGAAAAATAAGTGAACTGAACATTTTTCAATTATTTCACTTGCTAAATGCAAAAATGCTAAAAAAAGATAGCATTTTTCACCTATCATATTAAAAACAATCTGGTACTTAATCAGTAATGCTTAAGAAAATATTATGGAGAAACTTGAGGAAGACTTTTAACTTAGCTTGAGTGAACCAATGATTCTTATTCTAGTGATCTACCCATATTAAGGAGATGATAGTAGATAGATAGACAGACAGATCGATGATAAATACATAGATAGATAGATAGATAGATAGATAGATAGATAGAAAATAGGTAATAGAGATATAGAGGTAGATATTCACCTCAACATCATTGGTAATGGAAAAAATTAAAATTGCAACATTTCAGAAATAATCCCATAAATCCATAAATTACACATGCATTCTTGTGAAAGATTATGATAAGACAGGGAAAACATATTTATGATAGTTTTTAATGGTGTGGCAATGCTGATTATATAATATTACTTGAAAAGAGCAGAGTATGAAAAAGATAATTTTACCTAGAAAAGACTAAGGGGAAAATTTTCAAGCAGTGAAACATTTGTCAAAATATCAAATTATGGATTTTTTTCAGATTCTTTCCACCTTTATAGAGATTTTTTTCAATAGTAAGAAAGTCTAATTTTGATCACTCAGGAAAAGGTAATTTATCAAGAGTATCATTCTAGTATCTCCCCCCCCTTTAAAAAATGCATTAGTGATTCTATTTATCTTTTACTGTCTAATTCTTGAATTGAAATGATCAAATGAGAATACTTTATACTATTTAACTACAAAATATTCATATGGAAAAGTGCATAAATGTTTCATTTTACAAGTGATTATAAACAGAACATCTATAAAGCCTTAAGCGAGGTAAAAATTACCTCGTTATTACCATCCCACCAACTAACTTGTAGGCTGGATCATACATTACGTATATTTTCAACTCTGTGCATCGCAAGACCTGATAACCATGTTCCCGTCTATGCTAAGTCTTCCCCAGGGCCTGAGCCTCAGGTGTCCCTCCCCTTGGCTCTCCCAGCGTGATATGGTTTGGCTCTGTGTCCCCACCCAAATCTTATCTAGAAATGTAATCTCTACGTGTCGAGGGAGGGGGGTGATTGGATCATGGGGGCAGCTTCCCCCATGCTGTTCTCATGATAGTGAGTGAGTTCTCACAAGATCTGATGGTTTTATAATTGTTTGGAATTTCCTCCTTCACACTTCTCTCTCCCATCACCTTGTGAAAAAGGTGCTTGGTTCCTCTTTGCCTTCCACCATGATTGTAAGTGTCTGAGGCCTCCCCAGCCATGTGGAACTGTGAGTCAATTAAACCTCTTTCCTTTATAAATGACTCAGTCTCAGGTATGTCTTTATAGCAGTGTGAGAATGGACTCATCCACAGCACTTTGTCCTGGCTCCTCTTGAGACAACCCACATTGCCCCAGGGCCAGGCTTGCATGCACATCTCCCCATTAAATATGACGTCAAGCACACTTTGAAAACCTGAATTATAATACCTTGACCCTTGCTATATGTACATGTTTCTCTCCTTCCTTTCATAAATGGGCTTCTCAAAGGAGGCATCAGTAAGGTATTTAACTCTCCATTTTCCTTACCTTGATGGTTTTTAAACTTTTTGGTTTCAGAGTGCCTTTGCTTTCTGGACAAACAATTACTGAGTTCTCCAAAGGGCTTATGTTTATGCAGGTTTTAACCATCGATATTTACCATATTAGAAATTCAAACTGACACAAGTGTTAACTATTTAATAACTCAATGAAGAATAACAGTGGTAGGTCAGGCACGGTGGTTCACGCCTGTAATCTCAGCACTTTGGGAGGCCTAGGCAGGTGAATCACAAGGTCAGGAGATCAAGACCATCCTGGCTAACATGGTGAAACCCCATCTTTACTAAAAATACAATAAATTAGCTGGGCGTGGTGGCGGGCGCCTGTAGTCCCAGCTACCCAGGAGGCTGAGGCAAGAGAATGGCTTGAACCCAGGAGGCGGAGCTTGCAGTGAGCCGAGATTGTGCCACTGCTCTCCAGCCTGGGCGACAGAGTGAGACTCCGTCTCAAAAAAAAAAAAAAAAAAAAGAAATAACAGTGATAAATGTAGTACATATTATCATAAATATAATTTTTATAAAACTATTTTTCAACAACTAAGAATAAATAGAAGAGTGCCATTGTTTTACATATTTGCCAGTCTCTTTAATGTCTGCCTTAATAAGACAAACATATTGGCGTCTGCTTTCAAAACTTTCTTTTGGCTGAAGTAGATACAGAAAATGCAGCCTTGCACAGATGCAGAGCTGGAAAGGGGAGTATTTTAGTATCTTCTCAGATTACTGTGCCCAGTGTTTCCTGAAAATACACTGAAACTCAGTAAAGTGTTAATTTCTTAAGATGAGTTGGAATCAGACACGGCAATGAACTTTTCATACTTAGAAAAAACAGTCTGTCACGCACATGGAATGAATCTTCTATTGTGATTTTGTGATACTTTGCAAATGTTGACCCATTCAATATGCAACATGAAAACTTTGCCTTAATTAATACCACTGCCAATCTCATCAGATAAACATGTAAGTGTTGGGGTGCTGTTGAACTGAGTCATGCACACTTGCGATGGAAAAAGAGTAGAAAATAATATAACTAATGTCACAATAGGCCTCGTGGTTTTGGCCTTGTGGGCCCCTGAAAGTTCTCAGAGTCCCCCAGACATCCTTGAACCATACTCAGAGAATGGTTTATCCAATCAATAATTCCACAGAAACAATGTTTATTAATTCCTGAAGAACCTCCATGACTAGGTCCCAGGCATGATTCTGTTATCAACTGAGAGGATTCTTTCCATGTTGAAACAACCTCTTCTCTTAGCTTCTGTTCCAAAGGCTCTCCAGGTTTCCTCTTACCCTTCTAGAAAATCTTATGTTTTCTGATGTAAAAGTTTACATCTTCCTTTCTCAGATATTGAATTCTCAGGTTCTTCAGACCTCTGCCCAGGTCCTCTCTACCCACTCTGTGCTGTCCCCTGGTAGAAAATCTGATTTTACTTCCTGCCCAAGCAAAGAGAAGGAACTCACTCACTTCTCTCCCAGACTTCACCCAGCTCTAGGTCTGGCTAAACTCCATCTGTGACGTAGTGGTGTGCACGTCATAAAGTGTGAGATCCCCTCCTGGCTCCCAAACTTGGTCACTTTTACCTTCGTTACCAGCTGCATCACCTCATCCTGTCTCCAAGCCATTCTTGAATTCTGCTCCTTCACTCCTCTCCCAGGTTGTTGCTAGTCTGAGCCCCTCTCTTCCAGCTTCTGAGTGGTCTTCTCAGTGGACTGCTCAAGTTGGCTCTTCCTCCACCCTTCATGTCCGTGCTTGGCTGGCACAGGTGACTCTTTCAAGAGCATGAACTGGTTTCCGTCCCTTGCTCTACATGCTGACTTCAGCTGAGTGTGACATCCTGACATCCACAAAGGACAGGGTCCTTCACGAGGTTTCCAGGATGCCCACGGCCCAGCCCTGCAGCCTCTCCAACTCCTGTTCATGCCACGACACCCCAGGGGTCTCTACTCTCCTTCAGTTTCTGGGACATGTGTGCACCCTGCCTTGGATGGTCTTTCTCCAAATCTTTGCTCAATTGTGACTTTATCATGGAGGTCACACCCATTGGCCTTTAAAGATCAGATCCTTCTATTCTTTGCTCCTTGGTCACACAGGGATCCACAGTTAGTTTATTTACATGATTCTTTAACAAAACTATCTTGAGTTGAAGGAGTTCTGTCTGTGTTCTTGAGACAAAGGATTTGTCATATGTATGTTTTAGAAATATGTATCTGGATGTGTAGCTTACATTTTTTTTCCTAACATCATCTTTCAAAGAACAAAAGTTTTTAGTTTTGACTTCAATTTATCAAGGTTTTCTTTTATGATTTGTACTTTCTTTTGTCCTTCATGGAAACCTTTGCTTATTGTATTAGTTTTTTATCATGCTGCTAATAAAGACATACCCGACACTGGGTAATTTATAAAGGAAAAAGATTTAGTTGACTCACAGTTCAGCATGGCTGGGGAGGCCTCAGGAAACTTATAATCATGGCAGAGGGGGAAGCAAACACATCCTTCTTTTTTTTTTTTTTTTAGACGGAGTATTGCTCTGTCGCCCAGGCTGGAGTGCAGTGGTGCGATCTCGGCTCACTGCAAGCTCCACCTCCCAGGTTCACGCCATTCTCCTGCCTCAGCCTCCAGAGTAGCTGGGACTACAGGCACCCACCATCATGCCTGGCTAATTTTTTTGTATTTTTAGTAGAGACAGGGTTTCACCATGTTAGCCAGGATGGTCTCGATCTCCTGACCTTGTGATCCGCCCATCTCGGCCTCCCAAAGTTCTGGGATTACAGGCCTGAGCCACTGCGCCCAGCAAAACACATCCTTCTTGACATGGTGGCGGCAAGGAGAAGTGCAGAGCAAAAGGGGAAAAGCCCCTTATAAAACCATCAGATCTCGTGAGAACTCACTCACTGTCATCAGAACAACATGGGGGTAACCACCCCCATAATTCAATTACCTCCCACTGAGTCCCTCCCACAACACATGGGGATTATGGGAGCTATAATTCAAGATGAGATTTGGGTGGGGACACAGCCAAACCATATCACTTACATAAAGGTTCAAAGATTATCTCTTGGATTGTCTTCTAGATGTTTCAGTCTGAACTTCTCTGTTTAGATCTATGTTCCATGTGGGTTTAATTTGTGAGCCTGAGATAACATTTGAAGTTAATACTTTTTAGTGCTATGATCTACAGCATCATCTGTTGTAAAAATGATCATTTTCCTATTGTATTACTTAGCAACTTTGTAGAAAAAACAATTGGCCATATGCGTGGGTCTACCTCTAGAGTGTCTGTCTACTCTACACATAGATATGTTTATTCTTAAGCCAATACTACCCTCCCCTAATTACTGTAACTTAATAGTCTTGAAATGAGGTGCCATCAGTCCTCAAACGTTTTCTCTTATTTCAAAATTGTTTTGGGTATTCTTTGCATTTGCATGTAAATGTATGCCGGGCTTTGCAGGAGATTCCATTGCACCTACACACCAGCTGGGAGGAAACTGACCTCTTCATTCCAGTCTTACTTTGTCTTGTGGTTTCTATTGTACAGGACCTGCACATGGTTTGTTAAATTATCTCCAAGACTTTTATGGCTTTGATGCAATTGTCAACACTAATTTTATTCCAAACTCCAAATATTTGTTGCTAGTATATAAAAACATACTTGACATCTGTATGTTGACCTTGCGTTCTACTAGCCTGTTGAACTGGCTTACCAGCTCTAGTAGTGTTTCTGTAGGCTCCTGAGGTGTTTCTGCATATGATCATGTCTTCTGCAAAGAGAGATTAATTTTTCTTTTCATTCTGTATTCCTTTTATTTATGTATTTTTGCCTTATTGCACTAGCTCAGGCCTTCTGTTCAGTGCTAAATAGAAGTGATGGAAGTGAAGATCTTTGCTTGTTCCTGACCCTGGGGAAGCACTCAGTCCTAAGCAATTAGTATGAAGGCAGCGGTGGGATTTTGTAGGTGTCCTCTCTCGGGGTGAGGTGGTTGCTTTCTAGTCCTAGCTTAGTGAGAGATTTTATAATAAATGCCTGTTGCATTTAATCAAGTACTTTTTCTGCATCTGTTGAGATGATCATTTTTCCCTTTATTCTGTTAATAAGGTGAATTACATTATAAAATTATAAATGTTAGATTCCTGAGATAAATATCACATGGTCATGATATATTATTTTTATATTCTCTGAACTTTGATTTGTTAAATTACGATAAAGATAGTTGTATCTGTTCATGAGAGAGACTCATCTCCAGTTTTCTTCTTTTGTTCTATCATAGATTGTACTGGAGTAAATGCAGGGGAAGAGAAAACCTCTCTCCTGCTCTCCGAAGGTTAACTGAAATGAACTGACAACAGAGAGATGAACAGGAGAAAAAGTACGTGAATTTCTTAATGTGCAAGTGTGCATGGGAGCAGTACAAAACATCGAGTCAATGAAGGGCCAGATGGTTGAGTCTTAAATACCCTCTACCTCTAGGAGACAGGAAAATGGGGAGGAGGCATAGGCAGTTCTGAGGGGTAGTGAATGTTTTTTCAGGAGACTTGAATGGGACAAAGAACAGATAATAGCTTGTGAGAGAGTCAGCCTATGTTGACAACATTCCTCACTCTTGCCCTGTGAACTGAGTTGAATCCTCTTTAGTTAATGAAGTGTCCTGGTGGGGACTGAAGAAAGTTGTGCTCTTTCTGCATGGATTTCAGGAAAGGACCTTCAAAGAGCGAGTTCCACCCTGAGGTGGCAGGAGAAACAGGGAAGATCAGAAAGTCCTTTGTTCTGAGGCTGCTTCTCAGGCCTTTTCACTTCCTTTAGTTCAACATTCTCAGCATGCCAAGTGCCAGACTGTGGAGTGTCATTTTCTGAGCTCATAAAACCCACTGGGAATTGCACCCATAGAATTCAGCTTTCTATGAAGTTTGTATATTGTTATTGTTTCTTCCTTAATGGTTTAAAAGTATTCACCAGTGAAGCATGATGGACATTAATCACTCTTTATGGAATATTTTTAAATGAAAATTAAATTTATATAATTACTACAGGCTTATTCCATTTTTCTGAATTTTCTGAGTTTGGATAATTTGTTTCATTAAGTTGGGAAAACATTTCATCATTGTTTCTTGTCCTCATCTTCCTCTTTCCTTCTGGGGCCCTAATTATACCCAGATAGTGCATCTGAAGATGTCATACAGGTCACGAGGCCTCTGTTTGTCTCTTAGATACCTGACTAGATATCAGTTTAGATATCTCCTCTTGCTGTACCTTCTAGTTGGCTGTTCTTATCTTCTGGAATATCTAATATTCTGAAGCCTTCAGATGAATTTTTCACTTCAGATATTACAGTTTTTATTTCTAGAAATTCTATTTGTTCCATTGTGTGCACCCTTTTCCGCATGTTTTGCCCATGTTTTATCTTAAAACCTGGAGCATATGGAGTATATTGACACTAATTCTTTATGTGCTAATCCCACCATTTCTCTCATTTGTGAGTCTATTTTCATTTATTTTTCTTCTACTGATAAGGGCTCACACTTTTCTGCTCTCTTACATATTTGGTATTTTTATTTGGATCCTGGGCACTATGAATATTGTTTTTGAGTGCCTGAGATTTGTTTTCTTCTTTAAAGCTGGCCCTTCCTGTGAAGGGTAAGATGGTAAATATTAATATCTCAGACTTTGCAAGCCATCTGGTCTCTGTTTCACCTGCTCAACCTCACCACAGCAGTGCAAAAGTAACCATAGACAATATGCAAGCAAATGAGTGCTGCTGTGTTCCAATAAAACTTTATTTAGAAAGCCAGGTTGTACATCCACCTTAGCCCTTGTGCCATAGTTTGTCAACTCTTGCTTTAAAAAGTGGTCAAGCATGTTTTAATTTAGTTAGGCAATTAGTTACTCGTGAACTTGCTTGGTCCTTTCAAAGGAGGAGCTAGACTACCCTTTGCTTGAGGAATGGTTTAGAGCGAATGCCGAGATGTGGGTTTTTTTGAGGATATCTACTCTATGTACCAGTGATCAACAGGTAGTTTCTACTATGCTGACTGGAATGTGAGTTCCTCCCACCCAAGAGAGCTCCAAGAACCATTCGGTTCACCACCCATGGAGTCCACCCTGTATGTGTGAGACTTAGTGGTATTCAGTCAAAACTCAGTGAGGGACATATTCCCAGGGCTCATTTTCTGGATAGCTCTGCCCTCTTCAGCCCTTAACCCTGCAAATTCCACCATCCCTGGCCTCCACAGACTCAGATGTTCATCTTCTCAACTCTCAGCAAAATACACTTTGCTAGAGTTTCCCTTCCTTGTCCTGAGACTCAGAAACGACCCAGGGAGACAGCGGGCAATTTCAGGGCTCACTTCTTTTGTGTCCGTCTCTCAGCAATGGCAGTTCTGTGCTGCTTGCAATCCACTGTCTAAATAGTTGCTGCAAAGTGTGTCCAGTACGCACTTGTTCAGAGCAGAAAGCAAATCCTGTCCCTGGCTCTCCCTGACTGCACAGAGGGCTCGGTCCCTCTGACTGTAGTTTATTCAGTGTGTGATACATCTCGTCATTCAGTCAGAAAGGAGTTCAAGTCTCTTCCTTGAACATAGACCTTGCAAAGTGCTGTGAGTTCTTACCATAAAGAAATACAATTTATTTGTGGTGATCAGCCACACACACAGGAAGTCACCTAGGAGCAATATAAGAGTTAACTTTTCCTGGAATATCAACCAGTGCTGCTTAGAGAAGAGGGAGAGGTGACTTAGAGAAGAGGGAGAGCTAGGACTAGAAAGCAACCACCTCACCCCGAGAGAGGACACCTACATCCAAATCCTGCAGGATGAGGGGATTTGGGAGAAACAGAGAGAAGGGAAAGAATTCCAGATGACAGAAACGGTGCTAGTGAACATGCAGACCCACTTAGAATCCATGGCAAATGTTCAAAACCATAACAATGAGTGAGTACTCAGCGGAAAACCACTGAGAAAAATAAGCCCCAGCACTGCATCTAACTGATCCTCCTCTTCCTCCCTCTCTCCCTCCTCCCCCCTTTTCACTTCCTCTGCCTTGTCCTTCTCTGTCAACCCAATTTAGCCACTTAAGTCTTCTCTTTCTCCTTCTCTCTCAAATGGATTTCTCCCCAAGACTTTCACCTCAGTGCCTCTCTCCTCTTTATAAAAGGTATGTTTTGGTCTTCTTAGCTCAGGCATTTTATGCAAATGCCTACCCAAATCTATTGCTCCCCAAATCTATTGCTATTCTTAGCTTAGGCATTTTGTGCAAATGCCTCCCCAAATCTACTGCTCCCTCTCTAATTTTGACCAAGGATAAAGTGAGCATTTCCACTTAGTGGTAGAGGGCACCACTATGAGCCACGTCCAGGTCCAGCCACGTTCTGTGCATGCCAGTCCCCCCCATGCTGGGGACCTCAGAGCAGAGCTGATGGTGCTGCTTCCACATCTTCTGCCCGAGCCAAGGGCCACCTCCTTCCTGCCTTGGACAACGCATCCCACAGCCACGTTCTTTTCCCAGCTCCCTGCCCAACATCATTCTGTCCTTTTCATCTTTTTGATGTGATTTCAAGAACCCCTCCACTCTTATAGACTCTCTTTAGACCCCTGAAGTCATTTTTTTTTTCTTTTTTGAGACAGAGTCTCACTCTGTCGCCCAGGCTGGAGTGCAGTGGTGCGACCTCGGCTCACTGCAAGCTCCGCCTCCCAGGTTCACGCCACTCTCCTGCCTCAGCCTCCTGAGTAGCTGGGACCACAGGCGCCCGCCACCATGCCCGGCTAATTTTTTTGTATTTTTAGTAGAGACGGTTTCACCGTGTTAGCTAGGATGGTCTCGATCTCCTGACTTCGTGATCCGCCTGCTCGGCCTCCCAAAGTGCTGGGATTATAGACGTGAGCCACCGCGCCCGGCCCAGACTCCTGAAGTCATTTTTGAAAACCCCTGCAAGATTGCACTTCACAGAGATTTAGGGAGACCTCCCCATATATGGCTCCTGCATGCTCAGACATCTCCCCATTGCCTCGAAAATTAACACGCAGACAGTCATCAGGATTCAGGATGCCGCACACACTGGGCTAAGCCTCGCAGTTACCCAGGAGGCCCGTGCTCACCTCTGCCACCCACGGATCTGCTCAATCCTCCCTGAAGACGCTCCACTCTTGCCCCTCGGCACTCCTTTGCTCCCTGCACCTGCTGTACCTGCAGAGCCTTAAGGCCATCCCCACTCCCGCTCCGCGCTGGGAAGATCTCACCCTCTCAGCTCAGGCCCTGTCTCACCTGCCTGCTCTTCTCCATCCTCCAGGGCTTGGGGCAGAGGACATCCGTTCCTCACGGAGCAGGCAGAGGCCTCAGTGTGACCCTCATCCCGAAGCCGAAAGCTCTATGATCTTGATAAGTCACAATTCCCCTTGGCCTCAGTTATCTCGTTTGTAAAATGGGCACAGTGGGATAATAAAATGTGTTATTTTACCAGCAGACAGTAGGTGAGTCCCTCAGATGAGGCTCATCAAGTGTGTGTTTACAGCAAGCAGTAAAGAAATTGCTAAATCGCTTTGTACAAGAAATAAATGATGGTGTTGCAGTAAGAAACAGCTGAAGAGAAACAGGGAAAGACTGAGCAGAGGAGGAGAGAGAGGGGGGAGGGGGAGGAGAGGGAAAGGAAGAAAAGGGAGGGAGAGAGAGGGTAGGAGAGAGAGGGAGGAGAGAAGAGAGAGGAGGACAGGAGAGAGAGGGAGGAAGGAGAGGAGGAGAGAGAGGGAGGAGGGGAGGGAGAGGAGACCCACTGTGTGACCCGGCCCTTGGTCTCCCTGCACCCCCCACACCTCCGCTCCGTGGGCTCAGTCAGGCCTGTGTCCTAAGTGCAGTACTGTCAGGGTCCTGGGAGCAGGAGGAAGAAACAGGAGAAGCCAGGATCCTGGAGAAGCCAGAATCTGGCTCCGGACCTGGGAAGGCCCAAAGCCACCGTGGCTGCGGGCCTGGGGGTGACATGAGGCTGGCCCATGGCAGCAGCGTGTGCTCCACAGCCCTCCTCAGCGCTGAGTCCCGCCCCTACCACATCGGATGCAGAGCCCAGTGCTGCAGCAGAAAACAGCCCTGCAGAGAGCATCCCTGGCTGTGTTCCTCCCCTTGACCTTACAGAAGCGGAGAGGGAGGTGCAGGAAGATGAGCTGGCTTGGGAGGACCCAGGGCGGAGCTGCTGGCCTTTGCAGCCTTCAGAGTTTCCAGGTTCTTCCTCCGCACCTGTGGGACTGAAGGCCGCTGGAGCAGATGACTCATGCTCCCATAGGCTTCGGTCTACACTTTCAGAAAACACCGTGACTGTGACCGGAGGCTCCATGTGCCCGTCTGCGGAAGATCCTGCTTTCTCACTGCAGTTTCTGCGGCTTCGCTCCGGCCTCACCATGTTTCCCCATTTCCCTCCCACTGCCGGCGCCCTGTGGCCCCAACCTCGCGTCCCCCTCGCCAGCCCCTAAGGGGGTGGACAGGTGTCCGGGCCTCCCGTCCACACAGTGTGCAGGTCAACACTAGGAGTCGGTGGCTTCGGTGGCCCGGCAGGGTCCATGGTGCTGCGGGTTCCAAAACGCCAGGCGAACCCCACGGCCTGCGGGTGCCCAGGAGGTGCAGATTGAAGGACAAGACCGTGTCAGAGAGACAAAGAAGCAATAACGCATTCGATTTCACCTGCTCACGGAGAGAGCTACACAGCCCACCCCTACACTTTTACACGACCAAGGGGGGCTTCGTGGTCCGGCAAGCCTGAGCTAAAACGCAGGCCCATCTCTTAGCCTG